>NW_007247832.1:1077015-1084796 GCF_000164805.1 Carlito syrichta
GAACCCGCGGGCTCAGGCAATCCACTCACCTCAGCCTCCCAAAGGCGCGGGCTTACAGGCTGAGCCACCGAGCCCGGTTGCTAAAGCTTTTTTTTAAGTCAGAGTCTCTCTGTGGCCCAGGCTGGAATGCAGTGGCACGCTCGTGGTCACCACAGCCTCAATTTGCCAGGTTCAGGGGATTTTTCCGTCTCAGCTTCCCCAGTAGCTGGGACCACAGGCACCACATACCAGCTAATTTGTTTTGATTTATTGTAGAGACGAGGTCTCACCAAGTTGCCCCGGCTGGTCTAAAATCCCTGGACTCAGCCGGGCTTGGTGGCTCAGCCTGTAATCCTGCTCCTTAGGAGACTGAGATGAGTGGATTGCCTGAGCCCACAGGTTCGAGACCCTCTTGGGCAACTTGGTGAGACCTCATCTCTACAATAAATCAAAAAATTAGCCAGATGTGGTAGCGTGCACCTGTAGTTCCAGCTAGTCAGAAGGCTGAGGCGGAAGGATCACCGGAGCCCAGCAGGTCAAGGCTGCGATGGCTGGGAGCGGCCACTGCACTCCAGTCTGGGCAACAGAGTGAGACTCCAACTCAAAAAAATAAAATAAAGCAAAATAAAAATAAATAAATAAAATCCCTAGACTCAAGAAATCCTCTCACCTCCGCCTCCCAAAGTGCTTGGGATTACAGGCTTGAGCCACTGTGCCCAACTAAGTCATGACTTTTATAGAGTAAAACAACACAGAAGTGAAAACTGCTTCCTTTCAGCTTTTCATCTGCAAAGTTGATTAAGTTAAGGCACCTGCTTTTATCAGTCCTACAAACATGGCAGCTTCTAGTTCAGCAGGGCGCCCTGTGAGCCTACCCAAATTTAAAAAGTGCAATTAAAATAAAGGAAACTAGTAAATTTAAAAAACTGTCTTTTTAAAGAAACATGAACAACTGCCAGGCATGGTGGCTCACGTCTGTAATCCCAGCACTTTGGGAGACAGAGGTGAGAGGATAGCCAGAGCTCAGGAGTTCGATACCAGCCTGAGCAATACGGTAAGACCTCGTCTCCACAATAAATTAAAAAATTAGCCAGGCGTGGTGGTACATGCCTGAGGTTCCAGGTACTTGGAAGGTTGAGGCAGAAGAATCACCTGAGCCCAATGTTTCAAGTCTGCAATGGCCATGAGCGTGCCACTGCACTCCAGCCTGGGTGACAGAGTGAGACTCCAACTCAAAAATAAATAAATTTTAGAAAAACAAAAAGAAACAAGAGCAACTAAGGACAGCAAATATAACAAACCTGCCTAGCAGAATCAAAGCACCATGTTTTTTGCTTTGTTTTTGGTCAGTTACATCTAGTTTTGAGCCTTTGAAGTTTCAACATTGTTCCCAATTTTGTTCACCCTTAGGTAAATAAGACCAATTACATCATCCCAGGAAACGATCAACATTACCCCTCCATCAACTCATGAACAGGGAAAATTCTTTGTTCCTGTTCCTTGCCTGTTCTAGGAGAAGCAAAGCTTCATCATCCAAGGCCATTATGTCTGAAATCTTCTAAACATCCTATTCTGTTTTGCAGAAAAGAGAATGTCCTTCCTCTATGATTCCAAGACACACCTTCCTCCTGCAAACTTCAAAGCACCAGCTGATCCCCCAAGGTACCACCTCCATCACCCTGCAAATTAACAACCAGGGAAACCCTGCAACATCAAAACAGAAAAGCCGTGAAACAATATTCTAAAAAAAAAAAGATAGGAATAACTTCCTCAAAGCTATAATGGCTGGATATTTAGACTAATGCAGTCACACACACAGCAAAATACAAACCGTCTACAGAATCTCAAATTATAAACACATTTTCCTTCTGAGAACAAAAGGCTTTTTTCTTATTCTCCTTGCCCCTACAACTTATTTTACTGCCTGTTTACTTGTGTCCAGATGGGTTCTGTCTAATTTGAAAGAATTACAAAAGTTCCCTTTTCAGGGATCCCTCAGCACTTGTACGGTAGACCAGTGCCATAGACATCAAGACTACTGACTCACTGTAACTTCAGACCTTTACAAAAACGCTCCCAGAGGGGAATTTCAGAGTTTGCCGAAGTCGGAAGTTAACGACTCCCTGACAACACAAATAATCCGGCAAAGAATTCTATGTCAATAAAAGAACCAAGCCCACAGAAACCGAATTTAAAAAAAAGCAGCCACTCTAGGAGCCATAAATTCTTAACACAGTAAACAGTTTTTTAAAAAGGGTAATCTACAACTTTACATCATCAATTACCTGAGCATCCTAACAGCAGGATTATTAGAATACTCATTTTCAAACCTTGAGATGACTACACTGCCAATAATGCTATCTTAAAGTGCCTTCTATTCTCTCCTTAAGGTAACAGGGGTCCTACCAGTAATATCATAAAGGGGGAAATTATTATTCTATTCCATAGTTGAAACAGTTAAGTGGCTGACCCAAGTACAAATAATTAGCAAGGGAAGCAGGCCTCAACAGCAGGCATGCACAACACGCACATACAGAGCTAAGATGTTAGGGACAAAAATTCCTAAATTCTTGTTTAAAAAGGAGTAATTTTGCCTCAGTCATCAAAGCTGCAACATACTGGCCTGTATATAACACAATATATAACATACAATAGCTGTGGGGACGACCCAAAGGCTTGTTTTTCCATTTTGTGAAAATGGAAATAACTTTACCTAACTTTTCCTAACTCTGAATTAATCTTCAAGATGACAGATTTGAGAAAGAATATGAGACTAACCAAAAAAAGAGAATTAAATGATTCTGAAATATCTCAGAAAGAAATCTACACATTATTAGTCTTCTTAGGTGTGATAGTAGTATCATGTTACTGTTATACAGCTTGTCCTCTTGTTCTGGGGAGGTTTCTTATTAAATGATATTCTGTTTTTCATCCAATCTTGTAGTTAATATAATGCAGGTGAATTCAATCCATCTGGATGTATTATGATTAACGAACTAGAGCTTCTCTCTGTCACCTATGTTGTTGAATATTCTTTTCCTTTTTATCTTGTTTTTCCTATTTTCCTGCCCTCAGAGTTTGAACTTCTGCTGGTTTGGAAGCAAGAAAATTCACTTTTCATGTGGGTGTTTATCTTTAATTTTTTAACATGCATACATAATTTTACATTTTCTACTAGTGGTTGTTTTGTTGGACAAGAATCAAAATTCTTAACAAGTTTTAACTACCCACGGAATAGTCCTTTACCCTACCCATCTTGTTACTGTCATTCTTTTATCTTTAAAAAAAAAAAATACAAGGCCAGGTTCAGTGGCTCAGCCTGTAATCCCAATACTTTGGGAGGCTGAAGCAAGTGGATTGCCTGAGCCCGCGGGTTCGAGACCCACCAGGGCAACTCGGCGGGACCTTGTCTCTACAATAAATAAAAAATTAGCCGGGCGTGGTGGCACACGACTGCAGTTCCGGCTACTTGGAAGGCTGAGGAGAAAGGATCGCCAGAGCCCAGTAGGTCGAGGCTGCGGTGGCCGGGAGAGGGCCGCGGCACTCCAGTCTGGGTGACAGAGTGAGACTCCAGCTCAAAAAAATAATACAAATAAATTTTTAACAATCAATGTGTGTAAATTTACCAGTACACTTTTATCAATACTATTGTTTTTCATTTCCCCACCACTTTCCTCTGGACTTAAATTTCATCAGGCTGAATAATACATACTTGCATGGTTATTTTAGTGAAAGTCAACAGCTGGTAAACTCTTAGAACTTGTTACGCCCCCTTCCCACTCTGCTGCCTGATTTCTCAGAAGACACCTAGTGGCAGACCACCTCCAGAACCTAGAGGTGACAAGTCTCTCATGACTGCCTCTGCTCACATTTTGTGTCCATCCCAGCTCTCCATGGCCGCTTAATAAATAACTGTCCATTCTGCAAAATTCAAATCCCTTCCAAGAAGGTTTTGACTGGAGTCCTCCCTCCCAGAGAAGAATAGCCACCTTCTCCGCCGCACACACCTACCATTATTTATACTAATAAGAAAAACCTCTCATTGCACGCATCTGTTTGCTGCCCATTCTACCCCCCCCAACCATAAGTGGAGGGGGTTCCCAATTTTTTTCTCATCATAGCACACATAGAAAGTAAAACCTGTAGGACCCACAGGAACACACAGATGAGTCACCCTCATGGCTATGGGACTGGTTGTCTCTGACCAACCCAGATACCTCCAGGCTGCCCAGGGGCCAAGAGGATCACTTTCTCAGTAATTACAACTGTAACTCATTCAGGACACACTAAATGAAGACTAGAGCTCATAACCGTCATCTCCATATTCCCAGAACCAACAGACACCCAGATGTAATGTAGGTCTCCATAAATACTTCCTGAAAGTACTTACTGAAGAAAAAACACTCTATACAAAAAAACAAAAGCCACCACTAAAAAGCTTTAGAAAAACTTCTCCCCTTCCCCCCAGAAAAACAATCAATATGAGGCAAAGGCTTATTAGGTCACCCCCCAAAAAAGCACACTAAAATAAAACCAAAGGAAACAGTACTCTAACTCCGCTGGATACTGATTTAAGCCCAGGTCTTACAAGCAGGGAATGCACAGATGGTTCCCACACCTAGGGAACATCTCTCAGTTATCACCGAAATAAACATCCACTTCTTGTTGTAAGGTGGAGGTCAATTTCTATTAGTAGGAGGCTTTAGGTGTGTGAATTACTGCAGAAGGAGTGAATAAGCAAGCCTATACAAGGGGGGACCCAAAAAAGCCCAGAATTATCCTTAGAGGGCGAGCTCCTTATAGTATACTCAATTTGTTTCTCCAGCTCAAACGGCCAGCCAAAGATTTTATCTGGAAGTTTTAAGAAGCTTGCATCAGGATTTGCAGAAGAAATGTCCGGAGCGTTATGGCAAACAGCTGGTTCTTCCACCATGACAGCCCACCTGCCCGTACCATGCTGAGTGTTCAGCAGTTTTTGAGCAAAAAACGGCAAGACCCCCGTGCCCCACCCACCCTCCCTATTTACTCAATCTCGCCCCCAGAGACCCAAAGACTCCCCCCCCAATGAAAAAAGTCCTCAAAGAGAAACATTTTGCTGAGGTGGAAGAGGT
Source organism: Carlito syrichta (assembly GCF_000164805.1). NCBI lineage: Eukaryota > Metazoa > Chordata > Mammalia > Primates > Tarsiidae > Carlito > Carlito syrichta. Next base: position 1,082,106 of record NW_007247832.1, read on the forward strand.
GAAACAAAAAAATGCAGAAGCTCTAAAAGGCATTAAAATGGATGATTTCAAAAACTGCTTTGAGGCCAGGTGCGGTGGCTCAGTCTATAATCCCAGCACTTTGGGAGGCCGAGGCGAGAGGACTGCCTGAGGCTGGGCATTCGAGACCATACTGGGCAACTCGGTGAGACCTCGTCTCTACAATAAATCACAAAAAAAATTAGCCGGGAATGGTGGCGTGCATTTGTAGTTCTAGCTACTTGGAAGGCTGAGATGGAAGAATCACCTGAGTCCAGTAGGCCGAGGCTGTGGTGCCCGTGAGCATGCCATTGCACTGCATTCCAGGTGACAAAGTGAGACTCCAACTCAAACAAAACAAAACAAAACAAAAAAACCACTGTTTTGAGCAGTAGAAAAGACATCTTGATAGGTGTACTGCACCAAACATAGAGTACTTTGAAGTTTCAACACATTAGAATAAATACACAATTTTTTATACATAGTTCCAGGGTTTTCTGGGTCCCCTCGTAGAGCTCTTCTTTAGTCACAACACTCTTCTTGGAGAAGCTAATGGTCTGCCAAAGAAGTCACAGAAAAACAGCAACAGGGACCGAGGGCCACAGCACCTCACACACTGTGCTACAGACTCTGTTTCACTTTCCACGTTATCATACAAGGTGTTTTTGAGAAAGCACAGACTTAATAGGTTTCCTTCCAAAACAAATTATTTCTGTCACTCCTGCCTCCTTCTAATACAAATTCTAAGTGCACAAAATACTATGTGGCCAGAAGTTACATACAGGTATTTTCAACAATACTGGGTCTCTCATGGAGAGTGGTCAACTCAGCAATCCATAACTCTTCCTAATAGCACTTAAAATTGTCTTCCAAGCCCCCAAAAGGTCTTGCATAGATGTCTAAAGAATCCTCTTCCAGCCCAGGAGACAAAGAAAGCAGATTTTAGACAAGGTGTGTCACAGCAGGGTGGCTGGCACTAGAAGCCAACAAGAGATGGTACTCCAGGAAAGACGAGAAAAGAGAATCACGTGTGACCACACGGCCTCAGGAAGTAACAGGAAAGCTGACAGCCAGCTCGGTCTGAAGCTGGCTTTAATACACACCTTGTTCTCATAATGACAAAAAGTTGGTGTGCTTTTTATAAAATAAGGTAAGTTTTTCTTCTAAAAGTAGCATTCCAACTTATCTAAACTTCTGAAACAGGTTTGAGAATGTCAAAATTAGACCAGTTATTTTGGTTTCCCAGACAGAAGAAATAAAATCTCTGTCTACAAAACTATTCAAACAGAGAAACAAGGCAATCTATAGTCTTAGCTTTAATATGTTATCACTTAATCTACTTAATTTCAAAATACATTAGTGCTTTCTCAGAGGCATATATTACTAATCAAAGTTTCTTCTGATGAAAATTAGCTGATATAGTGTATTTCATAAAACACATTTCCATTCTGGTGAGTATTTGCTGAGCTAACAGATTAACGAGTAGTGACACTGAGTATGGACTTACCACACGGAGGGAGCACATCACTTCAGCAGGGTACCAACAGCCAACGCAACACAGTGATTACCATGGTGCAGGTACCAGTCTACAACCCTGGGAGTCAGATGTTATTCTACCCTCATTTTACAGGTAGGAAACCGTGGCACAGAGAAGTAACTTGTCCAAAGTCGTACTCATGGCTAAAGAAATGTGAAATCTCAAAAGAATTCAAATTCTTTCTTAATGGTATTTGCAAAGAATAAAGTGTCAAAAATGAGTAAATAGTTTTGTGGATTAGCCTGTGAGAGACTAAAATGGTGATATCACTAAACCCAATAAATGGTTTTAAAATTAGAAAAACGTATTTACTTTAGACTGAAGTTTTCCATGAATTATATAACATTTAAAAAAAAAAGAACAAACCTGGTCAGGCATGGTAGCTCACACCTATAAACTGAGCACTTTGGGAGGTCGAGAAAGGATTGCTTGAGCCTAAGAGTTCAAGACCAGCCTAGGCAGCAACATAGCAAGACCTCATCTCTACAGAAAATCAGTCGGGTATGGTGGTGTGCGCTTGTAGTCCCAGCTACTCCAGAGGCTGAAGCGGAAGGCTCTCTTGAGCCTAAGAGGTTGAGGCTGCGGTAAGCTGTGATCTTGCTATTACACTCCAGCCTGGGCAACAGAGTGAGACACTGACTCAAAAAACAATAGTAAAAAATAAAAAACTAGACAACTAGGCAAAATTCATATTTACCTGTGTATAATTCCATGCTTTTTATATTATCTTTAAAAATGACGATAATATTCAAAATCACTTATAAACCGTCAAAGGTTCTGAATTTTAGATCTAGGAGGAAACAAACACATAAGAGATATTTATTAGCCAGGCACAGTGACTCAAGCCTATAATCCCAGCACTTTGAGAGGCAGAGGCGAGAGGAGTGCCTGAGCCCAGGAGTGTAAGACCAGCCTGGGCAACATGGCAAGACCTCATCTCTACAATAAATTAAAAAATTAGCCAAGCAAGGTGACATGCTACTTGGGAGGCTGAGGCAGAAGGATCACCTGAGCCGAGCAGATCGAGGCTGCAGTAACCTGAAGGAACAGACTGAGACGCTGACTAAAAAAAAAAAAAAAAAAAAAAAAAAAAAAAAAAAAAAAAAAAAAAAAAAAAAAAAAAAAAAAAAAAAAAAAAAAAAAAAAAAAAAAAAAAA
>NW_007247832.1:1084816-1089782 GCF_000164805.1 Carlito syrichta
AATATATATATATATATATATATATTAAAGACTGTGTAGTCCAATCCCTTTATTTCACATATGAGAAAAATCAACTCAGAAAATTATAAGAGACTTTCCCACATATACACATCTAAATGTCAAAATCTGGACTAGAATTTACCTTCTGGTCCAACTGCTCTTTTTATTATACCATGCTGCCAAATGCATAATAAAATGCTGTATTAAGTTTCTGGAATAGGGCTACAAAAGAGAAAATGAGACAAAATTAGATTATTTAAATCTAAAAAACTTAAGGTTTCTGGAAAGGAATTATTATGAAGTACACAAATGCTTAAATAATCTTTTCTGAGACAGTGAAAGTTTCAGAACAGCTAGAAAGAATATGGCTTGAAAGGCAGGAAGTAAGGAACTTGGTAAGTAACAGAAAGAATACTCAATATTGGGGGACTTGGTGAAAAGTCTAGAATCAAGTAAGATAAGACATGCTGTGATAACATCTAGCTAAACCTGGCCAACATGGATCATGGTAAGTAGATAATTAACCTACTTTGAGCTCTATTATAAAATTAGCCAACAATGAAAGAAGAAAGCCACTAGAATGTAAGCAAAGTCATATGATGTCAAATAGGACCAGAATATTGATACAGGCTCCATATAAATGAATGTGATATGTGAAACCATAGTTTTTAAGCATATTAAAAGTTTCAGATCCCAACAATTTTACCTTATTTGTGATAACTAACTGCGTAAGATTAGAATAAACCCATCACTTCTTACAAAGTTCCATTTCTACTAACTACATAACTTTGCCCCCCAATAATGATTAAACACATAACCTGTCAATGACCTAGTACCCTTTCCCCAGGTCTTATCAAGCTAATCTCGCCACATCACTTTACAACATTAAACTCTCCACGCTTGGCCTAAAATTGGGCAAATTTTAAAACATGACAATCATGTATGGGAAAACAACATAAAATTGTATCTAGGGAATACTACTCAAGTTTTTTTAAAAGTCAAAGAAAATATACTCCAGAAGGTACAATAAGTGATTTTCTTTTTGCTTTCTTAGAGTTTCTAGATTTTCTATAATAAGAATGTATCATTTTTAATGTCCAAAATGTATTTTAGCCAAATTCAAAGACCAGCACACTTAAGTAAAAGTTTTACAATATTTTTTCTAAATGTTCTCTCTCCACTAAGTTCAAACATTCCTTTGACCATACATTTACATAATAGAATTCTCATTATTTTTAAGGCTTTCCTCCTTCAAACATTTACAGTAAAAGCCGCAAAATAAAACAAAACAAAAAGTAAAACAATGGTAACTCATTTCAATGTTCCTATCACAGAAGCGCTATCTTACTACTAAAATGTTAATTAAAATAATGAAATGTTTTATTAATAAAAAATTGTGGGCCTTGAACAATTATCGTAATACCATAAGAAGAAAATGACTGGCAGTAGTGGGAAACTGTGGGGGGGGGGGGGAGGCAGAACTGGCAGTAGTGGGAATCTGCCGGGAGAGGGGAGACATGCCTCATCAACAAGGGTAACCTGCATAATGAACATTTGTATACCTAAACCCGAATTATAGCCCGCAACTTTAAAATTAAAAAAATTAAAAGAAAAAAAATTACAACTGCCCTATTTCTTGAGAAGGAACAAGAAACTTTATAACTTAATACAATATTCTGGTGACTTAAGAGACTACCTCACACTCCCCAACAAAGCACGAGCTCTGAAGATGCTCCCCTCTCCCTTTTGTTCTAAAGTGATGATAAACTGCACAGACCACAGGTACTCTTAGTGGGACCCCAGTGAGCCTCAGGCAATAAAAAAAGGCAAACAGCTCACTTCACCAGACTGTCCCTCAGCAAGTAGCTGAAAGTTCACCATGCTCAGGTGGTGTGCTAGACACTTTGGCAGAAACAACACCCGTCAGACGCACCTGCGCCTAACTCGTGGCCTTGGCCTCACTGACACCATGTTCTAATGGGCCTGTCTCCCAGCGGCCCAGCCAGCGCCCCCCCATGATCTAACACCACCCAGCCCCCGCAACAACTTCTGTTTTGTCCAATCCCCTCCCTGATAATCCCTTCCAGACCATGGCTCCCACAACTCAAATAGGAAGAGACAGTCGCGATCACAGTCCGAGCCAACGGCCAGGAGTACCTGCCACCCTGTAACCAACAGTTGTGACAGCCACCAGACAGCCACCAAATGCAATTCTACAACTTCTTCATCAACTGCAAAACAGAGCCCCCCCGCCCCCGCCCCATGTATTTGGCGTCTAAAGTATGATATTAAATATTAGGAGCCACTCTGTCCCAGGCCCTGAAGCCCAAAACCACATCAAAGGCAAAACACCATGTGATACTGAAGACGGATGTTTTCCATGGACAAATCAAGAGAGGCATTTCTTGAGCTACCTTTGAAACTTTACTCATCACGATCTAAATATCATCACTCTAACGTGTAACCGTCAGTTCACTGATGGTAACAAATGTACCAGTGGATATTGACCATGGGAGAGGTTGTATGAGAAAGCTAGGGAGTATATGAGAATGCTCCTGTGCTTTCTGATCGGTTGTGCTGTGAACCTAAAATTGCTCTAAAAAATATACTATTTTTTACAAGGTTAAATAAATAAATAAATAAAATCACTCATTTGGGTCAGGCCACAATACTAAGGCGCAAAAAACAAAAGTTACTAATTTTCACATATAAGCAGAATAATAGCGATCTCGAATAACAACACATGGCTGAAGAGAACTGTTTCTAACAGGCTTACTTAACCCAATTAAGGTATTGCCAATCTGCCCACAGCCTTATTTTGACAAACGAAGAGATTATGTACACTTTGGTATTTATAGAAAAAAATGTCAACTCATCCTAAATGCTTTCACAGCTGCTGATTCTCTGATAAGTATCACAGATCTCTAAGTCCAGCCAGTCTTCTCCTCTCCACCATTACACACACACACACACACACACACACACACACACACACACTCTCATCCCTGCTTCACCAAACACTTTGGGGATATCAGCAGGGAAATGAAGGACTTGAGGAAATTTCTTTATTGTATGCATAAGTTAGTGCTTCAGATCAATTGCAGAAACAAATGACAGTCCTTCCCTTAAGGCCCTCAAAATCTAATAAGAGATAATACAGGAAGTCTCATAGGTGTAGCTGAGACTAAAGCCACATGAAATGATGAGGGGCTGGAGGGCGGGGTTGCAGAGGTGTGGGATGATTCAAGTAAGGCTACCCACCCAAGAGACAGGTCCACGCTCGCCAGACAAGGACAGGGGAAAGTGTTCCAAGCCTAGCCAAACAGCACCTACAAAGCCCCAGAGGTATCTTTACTTTTCAGTTCTGTAGCTCTTAGAAGACAGATGGCAATCTTCTTGGAAGAATAAGACTGTAAATCACCAAGATATTCAACACTATTTTGGGAGCGCCTTAGAACATACTCAATAGGAATACAGACACACCCAATTTTAATAGTACCTTTAAAACAATCTCACTTGGCCCGGCACTTTCTGTATCTGCCAACAATACTCACACTCCACATGCAATTAATGCACTTGGGTAAAAGGGTAAACGACCAAGAGCTCCGGGGTCTGACATCCTTGAGATCAGAATCCCACTCACTCAGCATGTGACCTTGGTAAATCGGTGTCTCGTCCTAATCTGGTTGTAGCATATATTTATTAAGGTTTTATTTTCATATTGACTCCATCGGCAAGAATGTAAACACCATGAAAGCAGGACTGTCTTGATCACCGACTTGAGCACTTGCCACAGACTCTAGCACTCAGGACACTTGATATGTATTTGCGCAAAGTACTCAAGTGGATGAATAGTCAGTAAAGAGTATCACACCACTCCTGAAACCCTAGACTTTGACAGCGAACTATGACCCCACAACATGTGTAGTTCAGCAATCTGGCAAAATTATCACCGTAAAAGACCTAATTATCACACTTGCTTTAGAACTGAGTAAGACAGTAATTGGCATATCTAAAAAGAATTAGCCCAAACAACTCTCGGAAATCATTTTAATATAGTCCCTTTAATTCCAATGCACTCCTCAACGTAAATGTATGAAGAACAAGCATCCATTCGGTGAAATGGATTCTTCAATGATTCATTCTCCAACAAGATTTCTTTAACACTGTAGACCCTAAGTCCACCTAATTTCAGCCATATTTTAGACCGTTCCTCCGTGTGCAGTAGAGAACCGCCTTGAGGGCAATCCTCCCATTTGATTCATCACTCCGTAAAGAAAGATAAATAAAATGTAGCACCCTTTGAAGGACGATTGCTTGGGAGATCTCCTATATGAAATCGGCTGCATACAAAGGGCCAGTTAGGCACGAAACAGAAGATCTCAGAAGTCCTCAAAATCATAACCACTAGGCCCACGTTGCAAAGAGTAACTTTTTCTCGGTGATGATTCCTGTCGTGACCCCTACACATCAGCTCCTAAGGAGCTAATGAGACGAATCTGCCTCTTCGTGTGGAAATCCGAGGTCCTTCGGGCCAAGCAACAAAACACCAAGTTTTAAACGCACCCACGTTTAGCTTAATTCGGGACTTTGGACGCGTATGGGCACTTCTCCCTGGAAGTCTACTTAAAAACCCTAATGCATCGCCTTTGCGGTCGGCCCCTGCAGACACACGGACTTCCAGTCACACACACACACACACACACACACGCACACACACGTTGCAGATCGAAGTAAACAAATGACAGGAAAGCGAAGGCTGCTTTTCCCCTATCAACGTGGGTTCCCAGGGACAGGACCGCCACCTGGACACACGCCTGGGGACCGGAGAGCGCGTGCCTCCCGGAGGGCGGAAAATGGAGACCACGCACTCACTTAAAGTTTCCACCTTCCCACACACCCCCTTCCGCGCCCGGGGCCGGGCACTGGGCCTCGCGGGCGGAGCGAGGGGGGACCCGCGCGGGAC
>NW_007247832.1:1091235-1092585 GCF_000164805.1 Carlito syrichta
CGGGGGAATCTGGAGGGGGAGGGCCCGCAGCACGCCACCGTGGGCGAGGACGCAGCTGGCGCCCACTACCGAAGCACAGAGCAGAGGCGGGATCTGGAGTTGGAGGAAGCTGATTCTGTAGGGCTGCGATAACCCGGGGGTGGGTCCCAAGCGCTCCGTGTGTTTCTTTTCACGTGCATTGGGGGTATCACCTGGGTCAAACGCCATCACATAGGAAAAGACAAGATAAATAAAAATAAAGAGGTGGAGAGCAAATTACGTTTGTTTAACTGAATTAAAAAGAAAGGTAAGTAATGGGGGGGCAGAGAGGGGGCGAACCCTACCTGCCTCTTGGCCATAGATTTAGAATAGATTTCGGAATATCCACACAATGAGCTGCAAAATAGGAACGATCTCAACCCAGCAGTGACGATGATATGACCAGAGTCAAAAAGTCCGGCAAGTGAGAAAAAGGTCCTGCGAGAAACACTTCGTGTTAGCTGGAGGGATAGACGGCTCCTGTGTTCTACTTGAATAAAATTCATCGTTGCACCCTGTTCTTCATGTCTGGTCGCTCAGCTTTATGTTATCCTATTCGAGAAAGTGAGTAGAACAACTCCCTAAATTATGACCTTAGAAACCTTGTGCTATTTTTTGAATGGTGACCTAGTGATGGGGTGTTTTTCTGGCTTCCCCCATTTCAGTAGGGCTGGGGAGGTCTGAATTCAGACAAAGCTCTAAACTCAGGTTCTGCTTAGGTTGAAAGCATTCACAAAACAAAGCATTCACACAAACTTAGGTGAAAAATAGATTTCTGGTGCATGAACACTGTTTCCATAGTGATTCCATCATAAGCTTGCTGGAGGGAGAAAAATGCAGATTGAATATAGCCAAGTCCGTGGTAGCCGGCTTGGCTCTCCAGGTGCCTGTCTCCGTGGAAGCCCAGGGCCCAAGCCAGGAGCATCCCTCTCTAGACTTGGAAGTGTCACCCAACTGAATTCTGTCTGGCTGTGTTCTAACCCATGTTGGGTCAAGGGCTTTTACATCTCAGACCTCGAGGGCCCACCTGGGCCTCGCCTTGGTGTCCCCATGCCCCAAGTCCTGCCTGTCTTGCCCATCCTGCTAAATGTTCGTAGTCAGCCCATCCTCCCCACTTGCTATTCTGTTCCAACAAACAGGTGTGGCATTCCAGAATCTGAGCCCTGCCTCCAAATATGCTGCCTACCAATATGCTTGCGTGCTGGCAAATCCTAACTTCCCAGGGACAGAAGCCTCCAGCTTTAAACATAAGTTTGTATAAGAACAAGGCCTGCCAGCTCAGTGGCTCAGCCTGTAATCCCGCACCTTTGGGAGGCTGAGGTGAGTGGATTG
>NW_007247832.1:1092605-1095724 GCF_000164805.1 Carlito syrichta
TGCACTCCAGTCTGGGCGACAGAGTGAGACTCCAACTCAAAAAAAAATAAAAATAATAATAAAAAAAGAACAAGGCCTTTTTACTATCATTAATAAGTCAAAAACACAAAGTGCTAACCCGTTGTAGAGAAAAGGGGATGCTTCTACACTGTTGGTAGGAACATAAACTAGTTCAACCTCTATGGAAAGCAGTGTGGTGATTTCTCAAAGAACTGAAAATTGAACTTCCATATGATCCAGCAATCCCTCTCCGGGAATATAGCCAGGGGAACATAAATTGCTCTACCAAAAAGACACCTGCATACACATGTTTATTGCTGAACTGGTCACAATAGCAAAAACATGGAAGCAACCCAGATGTCCACCAAAAGTGGAGTGGATAAGTGTGGTACATATGCACAGTGGAATATTATACAGACATAAAGAAGGACAAAATCATGGCTTTCACAGCAACTTGGATGCAGTCAAAAATCATCGTATGAAGTGAACTACCACAGAAACAAAGAACTGAATGCCACATGTTCTCACTTATAAGCAGGCCCTGAACACTAGTCACACTAGCCCAAAGGTGGGATTGGCAGATGCTGGGCACTAGTAGGGGAGGGAGGCAAGATGGGGGGCACATGGTAATCCAATTGGTACCTGGTCCACTACCAAGGGAAGAGAGGGCCACCTGGAAGCCCAACTTCACCTGCATGCAGTCTACTTGTGTAACAAACTCTCACTTGTACCCCACAATTCTAAAATAAAAAATAACAATATAAATAAATAAATGGACGAATAAATTCCCCCCCAAAAAACAAGGCCTTTTAAAAATGGATTTCTGGATCGGGCTCGGTGGCTCAGCCTATAGTCCCAGTACTTTGGGAGGCCGAAGCGAGTGAATTGCCTGAGCCGGCAGGTTCAAGACCAGCCCGGGCAACTTGGCGAGACCTCGTCTGTACAATAAATCAAAAATTAGCCAGGTATGATAGCATGCACCTGTAGTTCCGGCTACTTGGAAGGCTGAGGCTGAAGGATCACTGGAGCCCAGCCGGTCGAGGCTGCGGTGGCCGGGAGCATTCCATTGCACTCCAGTCTGGGTGACAGAGTGAGACTCCAACTTAAAAAAAAATTTTTTTAAATAAAAATGGATTTCTGATAGAATGATCTGGAGTTGTTTCTAGTTTGCGTCATACACACCTAAATTCACAGGTAATGTCATAGTGCCTTGCCGCCCCAGCCTGTGGTTGATTCGAGAACAAACATAAAGAGAGTGTCCTGTGTGCTAGGTGATGCATTACATGTTCTTTACTGTAGGTAATACACATTAAATTTGGCTGGACACCACACTTTTGCACCCAGAGCTTCAAATGGGTACTCTGGTTTTAGGACATGGTTTTTGTTTTTTATTTGTTTTAGACAGTCTCTCTCTGTCACCCAGACCAGGGTAGAGTGGTGCTATTGTGGCTCACTGAAGCCTCAACCATCTAGGCTCAAGCAGTACTCACACCTCCGCCTCCTGAGTAGCTGGGACGACAGGTGCATGTCACCCCTCCTGGCTACTTTTATTTTACTTTTTGTAGAGATGGGTCCCACTATGTTGCCAAGGCTGAGGATACAATTTTAGCAGCAGCTGTATCAGCTTTACAAAGAACTTCATTGTGCTTAACAAAAGATGAGTTTGGCCTGGAGCAGTGGCTCACGGCTATAATACCAGCACTTTGGGAGACCGGGGTGGGAGGATTGTTTGAGCCCAGGAGTTCAAGACCAACCTGGGCAACATAGCAAGAGCTCATCTCTACAAAAAAAATTTTTTTAATTAGCATGCGCCTGTAGTCCCAGCTAGTTGGGAGACTGAAGTGGAAGGATTTCCTTTAGCCCAGGAAGTTGAGGCTGCAGTGTGCTGTGATTGTGCCATTGCACTCCAGCCTGGGCAACAGAGTAAGACCTGGACCCAAAAAAAATCAGTTTGTGTACAGTGTACATCTGACACCTTTGGGCCATCTTGAGTGTACAAGCTACAAAATAAACCTAGATACCTCCAGGGATCAAGCAAGTAAATGAACTAAGGCTAGCTTTAACCATTTGGTCAGTACAGCATTTGCAGATGTTTTAATCTGAATACATAGTCCTACACTCTCCAATTCCTCACAGGCCACCCCATTTCCTGTTACTCATCCTGTCTCCAGTTTAACATAGGTCACTTCATAGAGTTCTGCCACCTCTCTTGTTCCTGAAGGCAAATGGATTTCACCAGCTCACATAAAAGTGAAGTTGGGAGGGGACACAGAAGGTGTAAGACATTCGGAAGGACAGATTTTGAGGCTATATCAGTGCGCTGAGTATTTCACCCAGTCCTCGTAACAACCCAGGGAGGCAGGTATTATGATCATCCCACTTCCTGGATGAGAAAGCTAAGGCACAGAACTTTCCCAAGGTTGCACACCTAGTAAGCAATGGAGCCAGGATTAGAACTTGGCTCCGGAGGCCCCATTCATGTCCACTCTGCTATTTGTAAAAATACTTGCTTTTCGTTCTTGTAGGATGAGGTTGGGAAGCACGAACTCCTTTGGGGTTTGCATGCAGGTTTTAGCTACACAATATACTCAAATAGTTCTTTCTTTTTTTATTTGTGTTTTTGTTTGTTTTGAGTGAAGGTCTCACTCTGTCACCCAGGCTGGAGTGCAGTGGCATAATTACGACTCACCGCAGCCTCCAACTCCTGTGTTCAGGCAATCCTTCTGCCTCAGCCTCCAGAGTAGCTGGGACTACAAGTGCGCATCACCATGGCTGGATAATTTTTTAAAGATATATTTTGTAGAGATAAAGTCTTGCTATGTTGCCTAGGCTGGTCTCAAACTCCTGGGCTCAAGTGATCCTCCCGTCTCGGCCTCCCAAAGTGCTGGGAGTACAGGCATGAATCACGGCACCTGGCCTCAAATACTTATTTCTTTGTCTCACTTTTCTTATCTGGAAAATAAGGGTAAAAATTATGTTAACAGGATGAAACATAGAGACATGTTTATAATAGTGCCTAGCACTTCACACAAGATGGAGAACTTCAACTCAAAAGTTAATATTTTATTTTATTTATTTATTTATTTTTTTTTTGAGTTGGAGTCTCACTCTGTCGCCCA
>NW_007247832.1:1096106-1101068 GCF_000164805.1 Carlito syrichta
TAGCACGTGCCTGTAGTTCCAGCTACTTGGAAGGCTGAGGCAGAAGGATCGCCAGAGTCCAACAGGTTGAGGCTGCGGTGGCCAGGAGTGTGCCACTGCACTCCAGTCTGGGCGACAGAGTGAGACTCCAACCCCTCAACAACAAAAAAAATCAGTGTGGGCAAAGACAGCCCTCAGGCTGCCAGTTTGCTCCTCCAGACTTAATGAGCGCCTGCTATATGCCAGTCATCTACTTCGTTGGCTGTTTTCCAACGTGATCCCTACAATGGCCATGAAGATCCACCATTTCATGCTTATTTTACACTGGAGCGAGTGTGACAGTCATCGATGCCCCACCCTGCACATACAGGTCCAGGACCTACACCCAGAGGCTCTGACTCTAAATCCCAAGGTCCTCCCCTTCTGTACCTTGCCTCTTAACAGTTGAATGAACCAACTTTCTGGTGGCATTAATCAATATCACCCAGCCACCCAGCCGTAGATGTCAATCAAAACAGTGATGTTCTTTAGTTGGTTTGACTCAACAAATCAGTGCCTTATTTTTCAAGACTGCTAGTTCAGACAAAAGTCACCTGCACAATAGACATGTGCCGGATACACACTAGGCAGGATGGCATATAGCCAGTATCTCTAAAACTCAACTACTATTTTAATAGAAGTTTAAAAGAAGAAGGCCAAAGCACAACCCTACTATTTATACTCTATTTAAAACTAAAAGAACCAAACGCAGTGGCTACACCTACAATGCCAGCACTTTGGGAGGCCAAGGCAGGAGGATGGCTTGAGCTCAGGAGCTCAAGATTCGCTTAGGCAACATAGGGAGACCTCATCTCTAAAAAAATTCTAAAAATTAGCCAGGCATAGTGGTGCGCACCTGTAGTCCCAGCTACTCAGGAGGCTGAGGCAAGAGGATCACCTGAGCCCAGGAAGTAGAGGCGGCAGTGAATCGTGATCATGCCACTGCACTCCAGCCTGGGGGGATAGAGTGAGACCTTCAACTCATAAATAAATAAAAAAATAGATCTAAAAGGTAGGTTCATTCATTAAAATAAACGTTGTCTACTGATGAATTAGGGAAGCCCGTGCCCGCAAGAAGGACGCAGCCCACTGGTGTAGACAAATGCTTTGTAAGAAAAATGAGCTGAGAGAATGAAGAACCAAGTGCTGACAGCTCTGAGGAGGGTGGGACTAGCTCGGCTTGCAGGAGGGACAAGTTGAGGGACAGCTTCCCAATCTGGAAGAGTAGAATGCAGAGTGGGGGCGGGGGAGGGTGTCTCTAAGCAGAGGGAAAGCAGGTCCCAGAGCATGGGTGGTGTCCACAGCTGCACACAAGGGGTGTGTGGCAGTGAGTTTGTGGAGGTGAATGTGAAACAGTGAGGAGACAATACAACCTCCAGTGACACCAGCAAGTGTTATGGCCTCTGCGTCTCCACAGTCATAAATGGTGGCACTTGCCTGCTTGAAAACCTGCTGCTTTTTCCCACAGTCCCAGTATGAAATCCCAGTCTTTCAATCTGTTGAGACTAAACGGCCGACAAGACATCAAACCAGCAGGTCTAGCACTGCGGAGAAATCCTTGACTAGTGGGCACAGATGTAAGCCAGGATACTTTTTTGTGCACTTTGCTTCTTATGAGGGATCCTGCAGTCGTTTCAGCTGTATAGAGCAAGTTCAAAAGCTGCCAAGCTTCACTTGAGAAGGGGCTACTTTTTCAAAAGTTTTCATCTGCACTCTTTTCTTCTGTGAAAAGAGGGAGACAGAGAGACAGACAGACATAAAATGTAGAACAACTCATGGGCTATGGACTGGTACCAGTCTGTGGCCTATTAGAAGTCGAGCCACCCAGCAGGAGGTGGGCTGCAGGCCAGTGGAGACCCATCTTCGGCCAGATCAGTGGCGGCATTAGATTCTCACAGGATCGTGAACCCTATTGTGAGCTGCACATGTGAGGGATCTACGTTGCAAGCTCCTTATGAGTATCTAATGCCTGATGATCCCCCACCCCCGACTCCCCATCCATGGAAAAAGCGTCTTCCACAAAACGGGCCCCTGATGCCAAAAGGGTTGGGGACCACTGATGTAGAGCACACTGACAACCTCGGACACCAACATGACCCTTCTGGCTGCTCATCATTCAGTAGCGTACGATGGATCTGAATTCCATGTATTCAAGCATCTGCCGAGTACCTTTGATCTGTGGAAGCTTTGTGGTAGACCCAAGGAACAAGAGTCCTGCCATCTAGTTGGAGAAAGATGTGTCCACAATTTTAAATTAGTCAAGTGCCGGTGGTGTGAGTTCTAGTATCTCAAGGGTTCAGACAAGATGGCCATCGTTGATTCTTTGGGTTATCAAAAACGCGACCAAATGGTAGTCTTCCTTCTTCCCTCTCCTCCCTCCTCCCTGTTTTTTCTCTTCCTCTTCCCCTCCTTCTCCTCATCTTCTTCACTCTTCTCCCCCACCCCTCCTTCTCCTCCTCTTCCCGATCACCTCCTCCTCTACCTCCTCCGCCTTCTCCCCCAACCTCTCTCCTCCTCCCCTTCTCCCCACTCCCTCCTCTTCTCCCCGTCTTCCCAGCTTCATCTCATACCCATCTTCCCTCATCCACTATGTTCCTCAATTTTGTTCCTCAAACACCAGCAAGCTCGATGGCACCTCTGAGCCTTTGCACTGGCCATTCTGTCTCCCTGGAACACTCTCTCTTCTTTGCACATTAGGAAGCTTTAGCATCAGACCTCAACTCACATGTTACTTCCTCAGGAGGACATGGCCTGACACCTGGTACCCTCTTCTTAGTATAGCTCATGAGAACTGAGAATGTGTCCATTTGTATAACTCTGTCCTCAATGCCTGGGAAAAAACAGTGTTCAATAAATACTTGTTACTGAATAAACCGACAGGTCTCTGCACTTTAAGTATGTCCAACTCCAGAGGAAACAAACATAAAATAATTCCAATGCATAGTGGTGTTTCATCTTCTCCAACCAATACAACACATTTGGTTGGATGTGGTGGCTCATGTCTGTAATCTCAGCACTTTGGGAGGCCGAAGTAAGAGGATTGCTTGAGGTCAGGAGTTGGAGACCAGCCCGGACAACACAGCAAGACTCTGTATGTACAAAAGATTTAAAAATTAGCTAGGTAGCCCAGACACAGTGACTCACGCCTGCAATCCCAGTGCTTTGGATCCCAGGAGAGAGGATTGCCTGAGTCCAGGGATATGAGACCAACCTGGGCAACTTGGCAAGACTTTGTCTCTACAATAAATCAAAAAATTAGCCAGGTGTGATGGTACATGCCTGTAGTTCTAACTACTTGGAAGACTGAAGCAGAAGGACAGCCTGAGCCCAGCAGGTTGAGGGTGCAGTGGCCATGAGCGTGCCACTGCACTCCAGCCTGGGTGACAGAGTGAAACTCCGACTCAAAAAAAAAATTAGCTAGGTATGGTAGTAACACGTTGGAAGGCCAAGGCAGAAGGTTCACTTCAGCCAAGGAGTTGGAGCTATAGTGAGCTATGATCTCACCACGGCACTCCAGACTGGGCAACAGATGGAGACACCATCTCTGAAAAAAAAATACATTTGAAGGCTTCTCAAGCAGTAACAGATACTCTGCCTCCTGCTTCTCTGACTCTCTTCTTCAGGCTGGAGTTTTCCATTTTCTCCACAGCATTTGCTGAGCTTTAATGAGAAAGTTCATCAAGAAGAAGAAAAAAGCATGAGAAAAATGCATCTTTCTCTGGACCCCAAAAAGTCTCCTACAGCTATGTCCAACTTCTCCAGTTCTAACTCTGATGTTCTAAGTGCCTTTAGAGTTTATTCTATGGATATAATGTCTTCTCATCCTATCACCCTTGCCCAATACCTACTTCTCAACGTTTTCTGAGTAGTTTTTCTTTCTTTCTCTTTCTTTTTTCTGAGTTGGAGTCTCGCTCCATTGCCCAGGCTGGAGTTCAGTGGCATGCTCACGGCCACCCCAGCCTCGACCCGCTGGGCCCCGGCAATCCTTCCACCTCAGCTTTCCAAGTCGCCGGAACTACTGTCGTGAGCAACCATGCCTGGCTAATTTTTTGATTTGTTGTAGAGACGCGGTCTCGCCAAATTGCCCAGCTGGTCTCGAACCCGCGGGCTCAGGCAACCTACTCGTCTCGGTCTCCCAAAGTGCTGGGATTACAGGCTGAGCCACCGAGCCCGGCCCTGAGTAGCGTTTCTACGTGCTTTATCAGAGTGTAAGAATATGTTTGGGGTTTTGTAAAAGTTTGGCTCTAACTTGTGATTTACTGTCACTTTCACCTTCACATTGACCTTCATCAGTCTTCCTAGGCACCTAACAAGGATCATAAGCCCCCTTGGGGGCTCCTGAAGTGTTCAATTTGCGTCCTCAGGTGAGAGAAATAGGCATGGCTTCCACTTCGTTTTTAAAAAGTACTCAATTAAAATAGCTAAGCATAGCAATGTTAAAACACACACACACACACACACACACACACACACACACAAACACACATAATCTCCAAAATATATTTAGCAGAAAAATTCCTGTAAGATGTACAAGGAATACAAGCAACCGGGTGTGGTGGCTCATGCCTGTCATCCCAGTACTTTGGGAGGCTGAGATGAGAGGATTGCCTGAGTCCAGGTATTCAGATCAGCCTGGGCGACTTGGCGAGACCTCGTCTCTACCGTAAATCAAAAAATTAGCCGGGCAAGCCTGTGGTTTCAGCTACTTGGAAGGCTGAGGTGGAAGGGAGCCCAGCAGGGAGAGGCTGCGGTGGCCATGAGCATGCCACTGCACTCCAGCCTAGGCAACAGAGTGGGACTCCAACTCAAAAAAAAAAAGAGGCCGGGCTCAGTGGCTCAGCCTGTAATCCCAAGACTTTGGGAGGATGAGGCAAGAGGATTGCCTGAGCCTGCAGGTTCGAGACCCACCTGGGCAACTTGGCAAGACCTCATCTCTACAATAAA
>NW_007247832.1:1101373-1101674 GCF_000164805.1 Carlito syrichta
GGAGCGGCCACTGCACTCCAGTCTGGGCGACAGAGTGAGACTATGACTCAAAAAAAAAAAGAAAAGAAAAGAAAAGAAAAGAAATACAAACAACTGATAGTGGTGATTTCCTGGAATTGAGGAAATGGGAATGGATGAACTAAGGGCCAGTGGAAGACAGAATTGTTATTGTATGCTTTTTCATACTTTTTGAGTATTTTTTTTTTTGAGTCAGAATCTCTCTCTGTCACCCAGGCTGGAATGCAGTGGCCGCTCCCGGCCACCACAGCCTCGACCTGCTGGACTCCAGTGATCCTTCCGC
>NW_007247832.1:1102132-1102995 GCF_000164805.1 Carlito syrichta
GTTTTAATTTGCATTTCTTTGATGATTAGTGAGGTTGAGCATTTTTTCATGTATCTGTTGGCTGCTCATATGTCTTCTTTTGAGAACAGTCTATTCATATCTTTTGCCCACTTTGTAATGGGGCTGTTTGGTTTTTTTTTATTTTTCGGCACGTTCAAGTTCCTTGTAGATCCTAGATGTTAGGCCTGAGATTACAGGAGTAAGCCACTGTGCCTGGCCATGTCTTTCTTTTCTAAATATGGATCTGAGCCGGGTGCGGTGACTCACACCTGTAATCCCAGCACTTTGGGTGAGGTGCCCCTGTAGTTCCAGCTATTTGGAAGGCTGAGACGGATCACGTGAGCCCAGTGGGTCAAGGCTGTGGTGACCATAAACATGCCACTGCACTCCAGCCTGGGCGACAGAGTGAGACTCCCACTCAAAAAAAAAAAAAAAAGGCAGAATAAAGGTTACCTGAGGGGGAGGAGGATGGGAAGTTATTGTTTAATGGGAACAGAGTTCTGCTGAGGGTGATGAAAATCGTGGAATGTAAGTAATGGTGATGGTCAACAAGCTGGGATTACATTCAAAGCCACTGATGGGAAATTGACCAATGGCTAAATTGATAAGTTTCGTTATGTATATTTTCTCACAATAAAAAACAACAACACAAATGAAGAAACAAGGAACTTGTAGGCAAAACTGAATGCCAGATTGTTCATGGACACCTCGTTCCTTCCGCCTCTGGGCCCAGCCCACCAGTCACTTCCAGGACTTTGATTTTCATCCTGGCCCCATGTCTACCGCTTGGCCCTAGGGACCACAGTTTCTTTTTTTTTTTGAGTTGGAGTCTCACTCTGTCACCCACACTGGAGTGCAGTGGC
>NW_007247832.1:1103350-1105397 GCF_000164805.1 Carlito syrichta
CAGCCTCCCAAAGGCGCGGGATTACAGGCTGAGCCACCGACTGGCTCAGATCCATATTTAGATTCTTGATTCTTCTGAACAAAGGATGCAAATATGCCAAGCCTACTTGAGAGTCTACTTAGCACCAGGCTCAACAACCCCTTCCCTGCAGGGAGTGGACTCCCTGCTGTCCCCAGGCTCCTCGACAGCTCGGTTCCACCTGTGTTAACCCTTGGATTCAGTGACAGCTTCCGGACAGGCCTCTTGGCTCAAGACTCGGCCCCTGCGAGATTCAGCTTCCTGCCTCTGCTCCCTGTCAACTCTCAGAGCCAGCCAAGCGGCTGAGATCATTGTCACCACCAATAGGGAAGGAGAGCCAAGGCCACCAGTCACCTGGGATGGACACTTAAGCATCATCTGTCTCTTTCTTCCCTCCCCGCCTGTCCCTCCTTGCAGGATGGCCAGCTCCACCTCAGGAATGTCTGTCGTGTTTCCTCCTGAACCCCCCCCATCGGCCCCCAGTAAACAATCCTCCTGCTCTCTCTCGCTAGTCAGTGCCCTTCCGTTCTTTCTCTACCCACTGGCCAGGTCCCCTTAGGGGGGACCAAGTAGAAGCTCTTTGCCAGGAAGCTCCTCACACCCCAGCCCCACCCACCACTGCCACCCCCCTCACCTCACTCCCCAGTCCAACACACTGAAGTTCTTACCTTTCCCAGGGGCTTCTGCCACCCTCTGCCTCTGCCCCAAATGCTACTTCTGCCAAGTGACCATGTGGCCTGGTTTGCCCAGAGCGATATCTGTTTACCCCTGTTGACTGGTGTTGTTATTACGACTCCTCACCCCTGCCCCTCTCCCAAGCAACCTGGTTTGGGCAACAAGTGACTGGTCAGAATACATTTGCCCTAACCCCTCACCTGGCAAATCCCTGTTTATCCTCCTGGATCCGCTCCAGGGTCAGACGCTCTAGGCAGCCTTGCCCAAGTCCAGCAGGGAAAACAGATCGCTCCTTCGCACTCCCTGAGCTTTTTCTGTGTCACCTCATGACAGCGTTTACCAGCGTGCATCGGTAGCAACTACTGGCACATGTCTTCCCCGGTAGACTTCTTGAGTCTTACATTTCTGTGACTCTCCAGCAGTCAGGAGAGTCCTTGACATGCAGAAAGTACTCCATGTTTGCTGAAGAGGAATGAACAAAAAGCCATTAAACAATTATAATCAAGCCTGGGCAACATAGGGAGATCTCATCTCTACAAAAAAAAATTTTTTTTAATTAGCTGGACATGGTGGTGCACACCTGTAGTCCCAGTTACTCGGGAGGTTGAGGCGGGAAGATCGCTTGAGCCCAGGAGATCAAGGCTGCAGTGTACTGTGATCCTGTCCCTGCATTCCAGCCTGGGTGACAGAGACCCTGACTCAAAATACACATTCATATACATTAAAATAAACCAGAATTTTATAGGCAGGAGAATGGCATAGGGTCTGTTTTAGGGACACAGTTCTCCCAGAAGCGAGACACCCTGGGGCGTTATCTCCTTGCTGAAGAACTTTAGGATAGGGTCCTGCCCTGGAAGGTCCTAAATACCTTTGCTTTGGGGTGTTTTATTAAGTCGTCTGAGAAAGCCTCAGTTCTACAACCTAAAGCACATCAAAGAAAATGTCTTATTCATGCCATTTTCTCCTTGAGAGATGACAGAGGAGCATGTTTATGGATGAGAATACCAGATGGGCATTTTGATGATGCTGACCATGAAGTCGCTTGGAGAAAATGGGAACTGGACCAGCGAGAAATGGAATGAAGGCCGGGTGCGGTGGCTCACACCTGGCATCCCAGCACTTTAGGAGGCTGAGGAGGGAGGATTGCTTGAACCAAAGAGTTCAAGACCAGCCTGGGCACCACAGCGAGACCTCGACTCCACAAAAAATAAAAAAATGAGCCAGGTGTGGTGGTGTGTGCTGTAGTCCCAGTTACTCAGGAGGCTGAGGCGGGAGGATCAACTGAACCCAGGAGGTTGAGGCTGCAGTGAGCTGTGATGGTGCCACTGCACTCCAGTCTAGGCAACGAAGTGAG
>NW_007247832.1:1105596-1106284 GCF_000164805.1 Carlito syrichta
TGGAAGGAAGGAAGGAAGGGAGGGAGGGAGGGAGGGATGGAGAGAGGGAGGGACAGAGGGAGGGAGGGACAGAGGGAGGGAGGGAGGGATGGAGAGAGGGAGGGAGCGAGGGAAGGAAGAGTTCTCTGTGCTCTCTCCTAATGAGCAGGCCAAAGCACCCTCTCCCGAGTTCTGGATACTGGACTCAGCATCAACGCTCCATTAAGGCAGAACCCTCTTCATGCAATGATTCCTGATCTCTTTTAACCTAAAAGACATTGCTGTTAATCTGTCTCCTTTTGTTCTGTGCCACCACTGTCATTCAAATAATCTTTCTGCCTCCCACACGGCAACAGAGCTCTGGCTTCCTTTCTTTCTTTCCTTTTTCTTTTCTTTTTTTTGAGTCAGAGTCTCACTCTGTCACCCAGGCTGGAGTGCAGTGGCATGCTCACGGGCACCGCAGCCTCAACCCTTGGGCTCAAGTGATCCTTCTGCCGTAGCCTTCCAAGTAGCCAGGACTACAGATGTGCGCCACCGCACCTGGCTCATTTTTTGGTTTATTGTAGACATAAGGTCTCACCAAGTTGCCCAGGCTGGTCTCGAACCTGTGGGCTCAGGCAATCCTCTTGCCTCAGCCTCCCAAAGTTCTGGGATTACAGGCTTGAGCCACCGTACCCAGCCTCCTTTTTCTTTTCTTTTCCTTTTCTTT
>NW_007247832.1:1106527-1120760 GCF_000164805.1 Carlito syrichta
TCTACTCAGGAGGCTGAGGCAGAAGGATCACCTGAGCCCAGGAGGTCATGGCTGAAGTGAGCTCTGTTGGTGCCACTGCAATCCAGCCTGGGTGACAGAGGCTGAATTTTTTTTAAAAGCAGCCATTGTTTTGCTAAGCACTGGCCAGGCCATGTGTTTTTTGAGCAGTGGCCGCCATGTTTTCTGAGCTTTGGCCTCCCCCCCTACGTTGGGGTAATCCCCTCTCTCTCTCTCTCTCTCTCTCTCTCTCTCTCTAATTTACTTTCTAAATAAACTATATTATCCAATCTAAAAAAATTGCATGGGCTTTTTGATGAACGCATGTACCTGTTTAACTGCCCCCCAATCAACATACAGAACATTTCCATCACCCCAGAAAGTTCCTTGACCATCCCCCAAGTTTGGCAGTTATCAAAACATGACCATGTTTGTCTCATCTACCCTAAATCCACAACCTCCAGAATGATTTCTGAAGCACATCCAGACTTCAGATTCTTTGCTCTGAAAAGAATTTCTTGTTTCCCTAGGAGATAACCAAAATATTTTTATCACTCCAAAATGAACAATTCTTCCGTAGTTTCAAATATCAGGTCCCTGGTCAAGTTTCCCCAGTTCTCTTTCAATAGATTGAGAACTGCATTCTTCACCTTTGATCTGGCCTATTGCTTTTGAAAACCACTCCAGCTAAATATTTCCAGTCCACCATTATGATTGCCTTCCAGGTCCTCCTTGGTCTGGTACAACCTTGACTTAAAGTAGCTTTTCAGTTTAAATTTTCAATATTTCTCTTCATGTCACTTGCACTACGAGAATCAGCTAGCTTTTGTATGAATTAACTGTACTTTCCTGTCTCTGAGAATTTGATTATGCTGTCTCTTATCTTCACCCAGCCCACAAACGTCCATTATATAAATATTTGTAAGCCTGGCGCGATGACTCATGCCTGTAATCCCAGCAATTTGGGAGGCTGAGGTGAGAGGATTGCCTGAGCCCAGGGTTTGAGACCAGTCTGGGCAACATGGTGAGACCTTGTCTCTATAGTAATTAAAAACAATTAGCCAGGCATGGTGGTACATGCCCGTAATTCCAGCTACTTGGAAGGCTGAGGCAGAAGGATCGCCTGAGTCCTGGATTAAAAAAAAAAATTTATCCAAGCATGGTGGCGTATGTCTGTAGTCCCAGCTACTAGGAAGGCTGAGGGAGAAGTTTCGCAAGACCCCAGGAGGTTGAGGCAGCAGCGAGCCATGATCTTGCCTCTGTACTCCAGCCTGGGCAACAGAGTGAGAAACTGACTCAAAACAAACAGACAAACAAACAAACAAACAAACAAACAGATGTCTTTGTAAATGGAAATTGACTAGCTGCATATTATTCTCTTTTATGGTTGACCATAATTATCTTAACCATTCTGCTAATATTGACCTTATGTTAGTTTAAATTTGTCACTATTATGAATAGCATTGTGATGAATGTCTTTGTAAATAAATCTTGAATAGTATATCCAATTACTTTCTTAAGTCAGATACCTAGCAAAAAAAAAAAAAAAAAAAGAACTGACCTAAAATATGGCATACAAATATTTGATCCATTTTGCCAAATTGATTTCTAGAGAGAGTACGTACACACTTACACTCCCACATATAATGTGTGTGTCTTGTTGTGCTATTGCTAATATTGGGTATGATTTTAGAAATAGGGAACAAAAGGAAATTTAGGAATAGAAGGCAACTTTCTCAAAGTGATCAAAGCATCTATGAAAAATGTACAACTGACATCATACTTAATGATGACAGAACAATGCTGACCCCAAGATCAAGGACAAAGAAGAGTGTCCACTAACATCATTTCTATTCAGTGGTGTATTAATTGCAATTATTTGCTAATATGAGATACTTAAAACCAGTCTGCATTTCAAATTGCATTTCTTTGCTTGGTGGAGAGAAAAACTTTTCTTATGTTTATTAGCAATTTGCTGTTTCTTTTTTGTGTGAATTATATATCTGTAAACTCTGCCCAGGCTCCCATTGTTATCCTAAGGCTTTTTAAATTTTTATTTATTTTTAATTTTTATTGTAAAGATACGGGGTACAACCGGGCTCGATGGCTTAGTCTGTAATCCCAGCGCTTTGGGAAGCTGAGGTGAGTGGATTGCCTAAGCCCACGGGTTCGAGACCCGTCTGGGCAACTTGGCGAGACCTCGTCTCTACAATAAATCAAAAATTAGCCAGGCGTGGTAGCATGCGCCTGTAGTTCCAGCTACCTGGAAGGCTGGGGCGGAAAGATCGCCGGAGCCCAGCAGGTCGAGGCTGCAGTGGCCACTGCACTCCAGTCTGGGTGACAGAGTGAAACTCCAACTCAAAAAAAAAAAAAGATGTGGGGTATAATTCAGGGTTAGGTATATAAACATTGATCATGCAGGTACCCCATTGATCATGCCCCTCCCTCTCCTAGCAGTTTCTCTCCACTGCCAATACCCCTCACCCCACCAACAGTTTCCCATTACTGCCAGTTGCTTTCTTTTAAAATTATAATTGTTCAAGGTCATCTTATGAGTGAGAACTTATGGAACTCTGTTCCTTGTTTCTGTGATAAATCACTGAATATGGTCGACTCCAAATCCCCACATTAAGATACCACCTAACCCCTGTAAGAATGGCCATATCATCAATTAATAAAACAAATAACAACAGATGCTGGCAAGGATGTGGAGAAAAAGCTTCTACATTGCTGGTGGGAATGCAAACTTGTATAACCTCTCTGGAAAACAGTTTGGAGATTTCTGAAAGAACTAGAAATTGACCTTCCATATGACCCAGCAATTCTCCTATTGGGAATATACCCGGAGAAACTCAAATTATTCTACAAAGAAGATACCTGCACATATATATTTATTGCAGCTCTATTCGCAATAGCAAAAGCATGGAACCAACCATGTTGCCCATTGAAGCTGGACTGGATTAAAAAAAAAATGTGGTACATATACACGATGGAATATTAGGCAGCCATAAAAACGACAAATATATGGACTTTACAGCAACCTGGATGGATTTGGAGTCGATCATCCAAATATTTAAATATCTAACTTATTTAAATATTTAATTTAAATATTTAAAGCACCCTAAATATTTCTGGAGATTTGTAGTATGCTTTTCTTCTTTATGCCATATTTTTGCCATAGAGTTTAGTTTTATTTTTGTGATCAAAATGATTGTGTCTTTGTAAGTTGCTTTCATGCTTAACCATTTCTTTATACAGCAGTACTTCATAGTACTACAGAAACAATATTGCTTCTACATTTGAGAATCCGCCAGGCATGGGAGTTCACACTCATAATCCCAGCACGTCCCAGAGGGAAGATTGCTTAAAGCCAGGAGTTCAAGATCAGCCTGGGCAACACAGCGAGATATCCCATCTCTACAAAAAATTAAAAATTTAGCTGCACTCCCGTAGTCCCAGCTGCTAGGGAGGCTGAGGTAGGAGAATCACTTGAGCCCAGGAGGTCTAGGCTGCTGTGAGACATTATTGCGCCACTGCACTCTATCCTGGGTGACATAGTCAGACTCCATCTCAAAAATAACAAAAACCCAACCAACTGAGAAGTTCATAGCCTGTTATTTGGCTAATCAATTTTCCTATGAAAAGTAGTTCTTGTACCCTACAACTGGTGTATTATTATAATGTATCAACAAGAAAAAAACAGTGGCTCAGAGAATCTAACTTGGAATCAGGTTCCAAGTCATAATAGGGTTTGCTCTACATTCTGATTCATGATTTTATCTGTAAGAGTCAATTAAAAGAACGATGAGGTGGATATTCAAAAATTATACAGAAGCACAAAAATTTATTATAGAATTTCAAAGAGAAGGGTAATCAAATTTGAAATGAATGTTCACCATATTAACTGAAATGAAAATGGAAAGGTATTTTCTCCTGTTCAAAAATAGCTGAGGAATAAGCAAAACAAATAAGAACAGTTGTTTTCATGGAAGGGCAATCCACAATGTTTATTAAGCATATTGAATGTTGAATTTTCTAAAGGTTTTTAAGTCTACAAAGGAATAATTTTTTTTTTTTTTTGAGTCGGAGTCTCACTCTGTCGCCCAGACTGGAGTTCAGTGGCACGCTCCCGGCCACTGCAGCCTCGACCTGCTGGGCTCCGGCAATCCTTCCACCTCAGCCTTCCAAGTAGCTGGAACTGCAGGCGCACACTACCACGCCCAGCTAATTTGTGATTTATTGTAGAGATGAGGTCTCGCCAAGTTGCCCAGGAGGGTCCCGAACCCCCAGGCTCAGGCAATTCACTCACCTCAGCCTCCCAAAGCACGCGATTACAGGCTGAGCCACCGAGCCCGGCCAGGAATAATTTTTTAATATTAGTCTGTTAATTTGTAAAAGTGACATTTAAAAAAATCTTGTTGTTGGGTGTGGTGGCTCATACCTATAATCCCAGCACTTGGGAATCAGAGGTGAATGGACTGCCTGAGCTCAGGGGTTCAAAACCAGCCTGAGTAACATGGTGAGACCTTGTCTCTACAATAAATCAAAAGAATTAACTGGGTGTGATGGTGTGTGCCTGTAGTTCCAGCTACTTGGAAGACTGAAGCAGAAGGATCGTCTGAACCCAGCTGGTCAAGATTGTGGTGGCCGTGAGCGTGACACTACACTCTAGCCTGGGCAAAAGAGTGAGACTCTGACTCTCCCAAAAAAAAAAATCCTAGCCGGGCTCGGCGGCTCAGCCTGTAATCCCACGCCTTTGGGAGGCTGAGGTGAGTGGATTGCCTGAGCCTGCGGGTTCGAGACCCACTTGGGCAGCGAGATCTCATCTCTACAATAAATCAAAAAATTAGCTGGGCGTGGTAGCGTGCGCCTGTAATTCCGGCTACTCGGAAGGCTGAGGCGGAAGGATCGCCGGAGCCCAGCAGGTCGAGGCTGCGATGGCCGGGAGCGGCCACTGCACTCCAGTCTGGGCGACAGAGTGAGACTCCAACTCAAAAAAAAAAAAAAAAAAAATCTTGTAATTATTGGACTGTATTTGTTGCTTAACACATGTATACTTATCTCCAGATTTTAACTCGGAGTTGATAAATGTCTTTATTGTTGCTATGCCTCTTATTCTTTTTGTCTCATAATGAGTTTGGATGCAAGCCAATAAGACAAGTTGTACCTCGGTGTAATCACTTTCCAGAAACAGTATAAGCATACAATGAGTAAGATTTTTATGAT
Source organism: Carlito syrichta (assembly GCF_000164805.1). Taxonomy (NCBI): domain Eukaryota; kingdom Metazoa; phylum Chordata; class Mammalia; order Primates; family Tarsiidae; genus Carlito; species Carlito syrichta. The sequence continues at coordinate 1,111,751 of NW_007247832.1, forward strand.
ATTCAGAATTCTCAACATAAAACCAAGGGAAAGTCCAGATGAAGCAATTTAGGGAGAATAATTTAGATGAAAGTACAAAAGAGAGTCTTGAATGACTGAACTTCAAAAAGAGCTCATCTGTCAATCACAACTTCAAAATGCATCCATGAAAAGGGGAGGAAAGTCATCGCCCTACTGAAAGGGGCTTGGACGGAGGGAAGGCTGGAGCACCATTCCAGCCCTGTGCACATCACGGTACCCTCCCTACATGCAGCTCGGTGCAGTCTTTCTAGAATGTTCTCTCTGTACAGTGCAGCACCTGCACATAGCAGGGATTCAGTAAAGGTGGCAATTATTAACACCTTTTGTTAGGTCCTTGAAGAATAGATTCAGGGTTCAAAAAGGGTTACGTGGTGGAATACTCAAGAGGGGACCTCTGTGGCCAGGCTGCCTGGATGCAAAATCCGGGACTGTATTTCTCAACTGTGAGAACTCAAGCAGGTTATTTAGCTTCTGAGTGTCAGTTTACTCTCGTTTAAAATGGAAATAATAGGCGTGGTGCCTCATGCCTTGAACCCCAGCACTTTGGGAAGTCAATGGATAGAGGATTACTTGAGCCCAGGAGTTCAAGACCAGCCTGAGCAACATAGCAAGACCTCATCTCTACAAAATAACAAAAAATTAGCTGGGTGTGGTGGTGCACACCGGTAGTTCCAGCTATTCAGGAAGCTGAGCGGAAGGATCATCTGATCCCAGGAGGTCTTGGCTGCAATGAGCCGTGATGGTGCCCCTGTACTCCAGCGTGGGCGACAAAGTGGGAGTCAATCCCCACTCCCAAAAAGGAAATAATAAGAGTATCATAGATTTATGTCAAGGCCAGTTGCGGTAGCTCAGGCTTGCAATCCCAGCACTTTGGGAGGCCAAGGCGAGAGAACAGCCTGAGCCCATGGGTTTGAGACCAACCTGGGCTTAGCAAGATCTCATCTCTACAATAAATAAAAAATTAGCTGGGCATGGTAGCGCACGCCTGTAGTTTCGGCTACTTGGAAAACTGAGGTAGAAGGATTGCCTGAGCCCACTGGGTTGACGCTGGGGTGGCCACGAGTGTGCCACTGCACTCCAGCCTGTGTGACGGAATGAGATTCCAACTAAAAAAAAAAAAAAAAAAAGATTTATGTCACAATTGAATGAGACAAGACATAAAAAGTATCTGGTATAGAAAGCACTTGGTCTACCTGAGCTACTCCTACACAGAGAAAAGCAAAGCACAACCAGTTAGATATCTCCTACACATAACATACTGTGCACGCCGGGCATGGTGGCTCATACCGGTAATCCCAGCACTCTGGAAGGCAGAGGCAAGAGGATTGCCTGAGTCCAGGAATTCGAGACCAGCCTGGGCAACTTGGTGAGACCTTGTCTCTACAATAAATAAATAATTAGCCAGGTGTGGTGGAGTGCTTCTGTAGTTCCAGCTACTTGGAACGTTGAGGCGGAAGGATCACCTGAGCCCAGCAGGTCGAGGCTGCAGTGGCCATGAACATGTCACTGCACTCCATCCTGGGTGAGAGTGAGACTCTGACTCAAAAAACAAAACACAACAAAACAAAATCCATCCAGTACAAGGGAAACAAAACTTCTCTCTCTCTCTCTCTCTCTCTCTTTCTCTCTCTCTGTCTCTGTCTCTCTCCATAAACATGAGGTGCCAAAAAAAGTATACACATTTTAAGTGATGTTATCTATGCATTATTTTTCAAAGTTAAATTGAATGATAGTAGCAGTATGTAGTATGATGTTCGCTCTGCCCTGCTTCTGCCATTTTCTTTGTCCTGCCTGTCGTATAGTGACACTAGCATTCATTTGATGAACGCCATCTTTTGAGTGAACGTCATACTTAAAATGTATATACATGTTTTTGGCACATATGTGTGTATATATATATATACACACACACACACACATATAGTATATAAACACACTCTAAAGACTGTTGAATCAGTTAGGTTTAGGTTTAGTTACATGAAATAAGTAACCTCTGTACCCCATTCCCACACAAACTCCAGTTTAGAAAATAGAAATGAATTTCTTTCACACATAAAATAAGCCCAAGAGCTGGCACCCCGGGCTGCTATAATTTCTTTCGTGTGCTGTTCCCTGCTTCTGCTTGGACAGCCTCCTGGTCCGGGAAGGCTGCCTGTCTCCCATCACCTGATCTCCTTTTCCAGGCGGCCAGAAGGAGAAAGGTGCAAAAGCAAGCCTACCCCTTGTCACCTAAAAATACTTCGCAGTTCTCTCTGACACTTCTGGAACTGGGTCTCGTAGTCTCAGCCAGCTGTCGGGAGGCTGGGAAAGTCTTCTGCGTGGGCACATGCCCAGCTGGTAAGGGGAGGAGGGTTCTGGTCCAAACAAAGGAGAGATTGGATAGTAGGGAGGAAAATTCCCTGCCACAACCTCATGGATGGCAAACTAGCTCTGAGCAAGAAGCAGAATGGTCATGTTCAAAGACACAAGGGCAGTCCCAAGATTGATCTCCTTGCTTGCTTGCTCATGAGGGCACCATTGCCAATGGTCTATTTCATTGTGCTGATGGGATCCTAAACAGAATCACGTCCTCAGCCTCCTGGAAATGCTCGGCAGAGTAAGCGTCCATCTCGACCGCCACAGTTTAAAGGAAAAGGAAGGCACTTAGGGAGGATTTCAAAGAAAAGTCACCAGGATGACTAATGGCTCAAAACAATAAGACAGAGGAAGCACCATGAGGGAACAAGGAATGAGTCAGCCAAGGAGAGAGATGGCTGGAGGGTGACTAAATAATAATCCCCTGCCACACAAAGGACTCTGACACGGAGGAGGAGGGAGAAGGGAAGGCGAGGGAGGAGGGCGATCAGGAGGATGGTCATCTCCTCCAGGAACCAAAGAGAAGGAAACGGGAGGGAGCTGGAGTGACTTAATGTTCCCTGCAAAGACAAGTGTGATGACTAATGCTTTCTTTTTTTCTTTTTGAGTCAGAGTCTCACTCTGTCGCTCAGGCTGGAGTGCAGTGGCCTGTTCACGGCCACTTCAGCCTCGACTTGCTGGGCTCAGGTGATCCTTCCGCCTCAGCCTTCCAGTAGTAGGAACTACAGGGGTGCACCACCACACCCAGCTAATTTTTTGATTGATTGTAGAGACAAGGTCTCACCAAGTTGCCCAGGCTGGTCTCAAACCCCTGGGCTCAAGCAATCCTCTGGCCTCTGTCTCCCAAAGGGCTGGGATTATAGGCCTTGATGCCTGTTAAAAATACCACTTTTGAAGATTATCCACTGAACATCCATTGACATCTCTGGCTGCCCTAGTATTTGAATACACTCCTCCCTGAGGCAGGGGTTGGAGGCTTGCGGGGGCAGGGCATGGAGAGGTTGAACATCTATGATTTCCTTGCTCATGCCTCAGTTTCCCTCATGGAATAACTACATTTGGGGCTCAGAAAAGAGATATGACGTTGACTTGAAAGATAAATTCTGGTTTTGCAGATGTGTAGAAATAATAACTGAACAATACAGTCAGGCATGGTGGCTCATGCCTGCAATCCCAGCATTTTGGAGGTAGAGGCAAAAGGATTGCCTGAGTCCAGGAATTCGAGCCTGGGCAACTTGGCGAGACCTCGTCTCTACAATAAATAAAAAAAAATTAGCCGGGCTCGGTGGCTCAGCCTGTAATCCTGCGCCTTTGGGAGGATTGCCTGAGCCCGCGGGTTCGAGACCCGCCTGGGCAGCGAGACCTCATCTCTACAATAAATCAAAAAATCAGCCGGGCGTGGTAGCGCATGCCTGTAATTCCGGCTACTTGGAAGGCTGAGGAGGATGGATCGCCGGAGCCCAGCAGGTCGAGGCTGCGGTGGCTGGGAGCGGCCACTGCACTCCAGTCTGGGCGACAGAGTGAGACTCCAACTCAAAATAAAATAAAATAAAATAAAGAATAAAAAATAAAATAAAAAAATTAACTGGGTGTGGTGGTGCACACCTGTACCTCCAGCTACTTGGAAGGCTGAGGAGGAAGGATTGCCTGAGCCCCGCAGGTTGAGGCTGCAGTGGCCATGGGCGTGCCACTATACTCCAGCTTGGGCGACAGAGTGAGACACTGACTCAAAAAAAGAAAAAGAAAAAGAAAATAATATCTGAACAATATCCGTATCTGGCCGAAGAGATTTTAAGTAGAGAAGAATGTCTTTTCTATATTTTAAGACATCATTTTTTTAAATGATAAAAGCAACACAATGGCTTTCCAGTCTAGATAGTGCAGGGAAGATTCATTTCATTTGCTGTGTACATTAAGCATTTCCAAACCAATATACAGAAAGAAAACCAAAAAAGATACGGCATGGCTCAGAAGCAAGACAATTACTTATGAAGGCCAGAAACGGAAATTGCCGAGTAAGGCAGAAACCAGAAACAGTGGAGCTGAGAGTTTGGTTTCTGAAGGGCACTGATGACCAAGAGGATTCTATCTGGGACTCAGGAACGAAGCCGGCCTCCAGGAGAAGTCAGAGATTGTGGTATGTCTCCTTTCTTCTCTCCCCCAGTCCCTTCTCCAACCCCACTCCCCAGGAGTAACCATTCTCTTTCTAGCTCTCCAAAGGGCCAGTGTAGCCGGGCTAGGTGGCTCAGCCTGTAATCCCGCGCCTTTGGGAGGCTGAGGTGAGTGGATTGCCTGAGCCCACGGGTTCGAGACCCGCCTGGGCAGGCGAGACCTCATCTCTACAATAAAATTAAAAAAAAAAATTAGCCGGGCGTGGTAGTGCGCGCCTGTAATTCCAGCTACTTGGAAGGCTGAGTCAGAAGGATCGCTGGAGCCCAGCAGGTTGAGGCTGCGGTGGCCGGGAGCCGCCACTGCACTCCAGTCTGGGCGACAGAGTGAGACTCCAACTCAAAACAAAATAAAACAAAACAAACAAACAAAAAACACAAAGGGCCAATGTGGGAGATAAGGACACTGTGACATCTACGGGGCTTTCTTCTCTCTTCCCCTTCCCTTGTTTCTCCTCAATTCTGCCACTGCCCTTAAATCTTCAATTTGCTGGGCATGGTGGCTCACACCTGTAATCCCAACACTTTCGGAGGCAGAGGCAAGAGGATAGCCTGAGCCCGTGGGTTCGAGACCAGCCTGAGAAACTTGGAGAGACCTTGTAGGATTGTCTGAACCCAGCTGGTGGAGGCTGCAGTGGCTATGAATATGACGTTGCACTCCAGGCTGAGCAACAGGGTGAGACACCAATTCAAAAAAAAAAAAAGCATAGTTTTCTCAGATCTATATATGACTCAAAATCATGTCACATTTTAGTTATCTTCAAATTTGGATCATGACTTTCTTATATAGCAGTTTCCCCTCCAAAGTTGCTAATTTCTTTCTGTATGTGTGTATGTGTGTGTGTGAATTATTTGTATGTAGTTATGGAAGTACCTTCACCTTGTCTTTAAGCACTTCCAGGTTCTTGGATATTCACCATGTGTAATGAAATTAATTTTCCTTCTTAAAGATACTCATCTTAGGCTGGGTGCAGTGGCTCAAGCCTGTGATCCCAGCACTTTGGGAGGCTGAGGTGAGAGGATTGCCTGAGTCCAGGGATTCAAGACCAGCCTGGGTAACTTGGTGAGACCTTATCTCTACAATAAATAAAAAAATTAACCGGGTGTGGTGGCGCACACCTGTAGTTCCAGCTACTTGGAAGGCTGAGGCGAAAGGATCGCCTGAGCCCAGCAGGTCAAGGCTGTGGTGGCTGTGAGGGTGCCACTGCATCCAGCCTGGGAAACAGAATGAGATGCCAACTAAAAAAAAAAAAAGATGTTCATCTTGGAACCCTTTTACTGTCTGTTTCAGTAGGAGCTGACAACTTTCTAAGCTTGTTACACAAATGACACCTGCAATTTGTTTCCCATGACTTTCTAGGTAAGTTTCCTTGTTTCTTGGATTCCTTTTCAGTCTGGAGGGAGTACATCCTCAACTAATTTTTTCCTAACGGGTATAGAGACAAACTCTCTGAGTGTTTAAGCTTTTTGCTTTATTCTCCCTGCTGCTTGTTTGACTGAACGTAAGGTTTCTAGGTTGACATCGTTTTTTTTTTTATCAATTTGAAATCACTGTTCCATTGTCTTTTAGCAACCAATACTGCTTTAGGTGTGTCCAATACCAATTTGTTCTTCAATTCCACATGAGAAACTTTGCTTTCCTTTCTATAGAACTTTAAAATTCTTCTTTTTAGGCTTGGCCTTCTGATGTTTCACCATCTTATGTCTGTGTGATTCTTTTGTTTTTCATTCATTGTCTTGCGTACTAGTTGCCTTTTTCCTTTCTTTTCTTTTTTTTTTTAAGTTGGATTCTCATTCTTGTCACCAAGGCTGGAGTACAGTGGCATGCTCATGGCCACTGTAGCCTCGACCTGCTGGGCTTAGGTAATCCTTCCCCCTCAGTCTTCCAAGTAGCTGAAACTTACAGCTGCATGTCACTACGCCCAGCTAGTTTTTTTTGTGATTTATTGTAGAGACGAGGTCTCACCAAGTTGCCCAGGCTGGCCTTGAACCCCTGGGCTCAGGCAGTCCTCTTGCCTCGGCCTCCCAAAGTGTTGGGATTACGGGTTGAGCCACGGTGCTGGCCCCAGTTACCTTTTCAAATAGCTGCATCTGCCTTATTTGGAGGAGTTCTCCAGTTTGGGGAAGTTCTCTTTTATTACTTTAAATGCTTTCTCTTCACTCACTATTCTCCTCTCCCAGATCTCCTACTAGATTGACCTTGAACCCCCTGTGTTTTTTAACTTCCCCTCATTATAGCCCATCTCTTTTTTTTTTTTTTGAAGGTAGAGTCTCACTCTGTCACGCAGACTGGAGTGCCGTGGCCGCTCCTGGCCACCACAGCCTCGACCTGCTGGGCCCCGGCGATCCTGCCTCCTCAGCCTTCTGAGTAGCTGGAACTACAGGCACGCGCTACCACGCCCAGCTAATTTTTGATTGAGTGTAGAGATGAGGTCTCGCCAAGTTGCCCAGGCGGGTCTCGAACCCGTGGTCTCAGGCAATCCACTCACCTCACCCTCCAAAGGCGCGGGGTTACCACCAAGCCCGGCTAGCCCCATCTGTTAAATACCGCTCTGTCTGTACCTTTTAGGTCACAATATGACCTACTTCACTCGTCCTTCTATGTTGAGTTTTCATTTTGGCAATAATGTTTTTAATTTTTGAGAATTTCTTCATATTTTTTGAGTGTTCTTTATTCATGGCCATCTCTCTCTGTTCTTTTTTTTTTTTCCCGATAAATAGCATGCCTTCTGGGGCTTAGATTAGAAAGTTTTTAAAGTTTTATTTCTTGCATTACCTATCTTCCATTCTCAGAAATGATGTATTCTCTTTGTTTAAATTGGTCTTTTTCTTTTAGTGTCTTCAGATCGCTGATTGACATGGCTTATGAATAAGGACATGTATTGATCTTTACAGGCAACTCACAAGTTTCCTTTGCAAATGGATAGGCCTGTTACCCAAAAGTCTCTCCCTCATCTGCCCTCCCAGCCAACCCCACCAGGCAGAAGGTAAGACATCTCTGTAAGTCAGTGTGTCCTCCTGTTCCTGTTTGTTTTTTGAGGGTCTAGCTGTCACCCAAGCTATAGTGGTGTGATCATAGCTCTCTGCAACCTCTAATTCCAGAGCTCAAGCAATCATCCTACCTCATTCTCCTGAGTAGCTGGGACCGCAGGTGCACAGCACTGCACCCAGCTAATTTTTTATTTCTTTTTATAGAGATGGGCGTCCCCCTATATTGCTCAGTTTGGTCTTGAACTCCTGGGCTCAAGTGACCCTCCCACCTTGGCCTCCCAAAGCCAGAATTACAGGTGTGAGTCACAGCACTTGGCCTGTCCTCTTTCTAAAAGAAAAACTTGGCCAAGCTCAGTGGCTCAGCCTATAATCCCAGCACTTTGGGAGACCGAGGTGAGAGGATTGCCTGAGCCTGCGGGTTTGAGACCAGTCTGGGCAACTTGGCGAGACCTCATCTCTACAATAAATCAAAAAAATTAGCTGGCTGTGGTAGTGTGCGCCTGTAGCTCTGACTACTTGGAGGGCTGAGGTGGAAGGACCACCAGAGCCCAGCAGGTCGAAACTGGGGTGGCCGTGAGCGTGCCACTGCACTCCAGCCTGGGTGACAGAGTGAGACTTCAACTAAAAGAAAAAGCCTGGACAGGTGAGACCTCATCTCTACAACAAATCAAAAAAATCAGCCGGGCCTGGTAGCGCGCGCCTGTAGTTCCAGCTCCTTGGAAGGCTGAGGCAGAAGGATCGCTGGAGCCCAGCAGGTCGAGGCTGCGGTGGCCGGGAGCGGCCACTGCACTCCAGTCTGGGTGACAGAGTGAGACTCCAACTCAAAAAAAAAAAAAAAGGAAAAAGAAAAACTTTAGAAAATTAAATTTAGCAGAGTTTGAGAAAAAAAACGACTCACGAACCGAGCACCTCCCCCTAAACCAGAATAGGTTGAGAGAGACTCAGGCCCTGCCACAAGGTCCAAAAGGATTTACGGACAGGAAAAAGAAAACGACAGAAAACAGGAGACGAAAGTGAGCGGCTCCATCTGCCCCAGCCGCTGCCCTGAGAAGCCCCCGCCACCTATGCCTGGGGAGACCCTGTGGTGAAGGACATGGCGAAGGACGGGGCCCAGAAGCAGCCGGATTGGTTGGGGCTCAGCATCTGCCTTATTTGGACAGATGTGAACAGTTGGTCGCCAGGGATGGGCCAAACCTCCGTGATCCCGACGAGAGAGGCTGTGTGTGTTTATGCCTCCAGTTAGGTTATGGGTGGCTCGTACACAGAACCCTTGGGGCCCCGGCTAGACTAGGGAGGAGGCAGCCCGAGGGTGAACGTCAAGCCATGCTCGGCAGGCAGCCTTCGCTGGGGGCACTAGCCTGGGGCTTTCCGCAGAATTGACAGAGTGAACAAGAATCTCCTGGGGTGTCACGGGCAGACAAAGCAGTTTGAAAAGGGCGAGTCCTCACTGTGGGTGTCCTGGGCCCCTCAGTGAC
>NW_007247832.1:1121013-1134215 GCF_000164805.1 Carlito syrichta
TTCTTTTCTTTTGAGTCGGAGTCTCACTCTGTCGCCCGGACTGGAGTGCAGTGGCCACTCCCGGCCACCGCAGCCTCGACCCGCTGGGCTCCGGAGATCCTCCCACCTCAGCCTTCCGAGTAGCCGGAATTACAGGCGCGCGCTACCACGCCCGGCTGATTTTTGATTTATTGTAGCGATGAGGTCTCGCCAAGTTGCCCAGGCGGGTCTCGAACCCGCAGGCTCAGGCCATCCACTCACCTCAGCCTCCCAAAGGCACGGGATTACAGGCTGAGCCACCCAGCACGGCTATCCAAAAAAAAATTTTAAAGTGCTAAATTTAGTGGGTAAGAGGCCTGTGAAGGTGTGGAAAGCACACTCTTTCCTCCTACACACTCTCACAACACTCCTGCCCCCACACACCAAGCAGTTCTCCAGGGAACTCCAGCTGCATGTCCAATAATAATCGAATTCTGACACTATTACCTGGAGTTAGAGTCAGATCCCGGAGGGGGAGGGCTCAGTTCCTCAAGACTGCCCCTACTTAAATGTCATTTCCAAGCAGCAGGGTGTCATCTGTACTCCTGATCAATGGCTATTCATTGGGATCCCACGACCCCCTCCCTGGGCCTGATCAATTTGCTAGGACGGCTCATGGAACTCAGGGAAACATGTTCACTGGTTTGTTAGGAAGGATATTACAAAGGACACAGACAAGGGACTGAAGAGATTCCTGGGACGGGCAGGTGGGGAGGGGCCCGCCCAGCGGCACCACTTCCCTTCAGTAGCCTGGAGGCATCAAATTTTGTTGTCCAAGAGTGTTTTTGTTTTTGTTTTGAGACAGGGATTCACCCTGTTGACCAAGCTGGAGTGCAGTGGTACAATCACGGGCCACTTCACCTCGAACTCCTAGGCTCAGGTGATCTACCTGAGTAGCTGGGAGTACAAACATGGCTAATTTTTCTATTTTTTTGTAGAGATGGGGGTCTTGCTCTGTTGCCCAGGCTGGTCTCAAATCCTGGTCTCAAGAGATCCTCTCGCCTCAGCCTCCTCAAGTGCTAGGATTACAGGAGTGAGCCACTGTGCCTGGTGTGTCCAAGTTTGTTTTTTTTTATAAATAGAAATTGATCTCCAGCCCCTACTCCCTTTTCCTGGAGGTTGGTGAGTGGAGCTGAAAGTTGCAACCCTCTAATCCCCCAATCACTTGGTCTGTCTGGTGACCAGCCCCATCCTGAAGCTGTCTAGGGACCATCCCATCCCCAAGTTATAAACTCAGGTGTTAGGAAAAGGGCTTACAAGTGTAACAAAATACACTGATCACTTGGGAAATTCCAAGAGCTTCAGGAGCTTTGTGAAGGGAGCCAGGGACAAAGACCAAATCTATTTCTTATTAAACTCGAAAGGAAAGGGTGTCTAAACTGAGATTTGAAGAGTGAACCCGTATTACACTGGGGCAGGAGGAGGTGCGTGGCTGGAACAGATGCGAGGGAGGAAAAGCCTTCCACCTGGGGGAGCAGCAGGTGAGATGTGTTGTCCCTGCAGGTGAGAGCGACCAGACCCATGAAGGGTGTGTCCATTTCCTTTTGGCTCATGGGATGGGATAAACACACGGAATAGAGGCCCACACACGCTGCCTCTGATAGCTGCCTGCCCTACTCACTAAAGACCTTCCCTTTCCAGGTGACTTGTTGCCAAGGATGAGGAAATCATTGTCTATAAAGGTCTCTGCTGGAGATACCTATGCATGTATCTCCCAGTTCTCTCAGTAATTCAGCGGGATGGCGTCATCAACACCAGTTTAGAAGCAAGGAAACTGAGGCTCGGAGCGGCCACACCGCCCACTAGTTAAGAGGCAATGCTGGGATTGTGATGAGCCGTGGCATCTCTAAAGCCCACTACAGTACCCACATCTTTTTTTCTTCCATCTTAAAAATTTTGGTAAAATATATATAACATGAAATTTACCATTTTAACCCTATTATAAGCTTTCCATGCTCTTTTAAGTACATTCATCACCACCATCCGTCTCCGGAACGCTTTTGATCTTCTCAAACTGAAACTTTGTCCCCATTAAACACTCACTTCCCACTGCCCCTCACTCCATCCCTGGCAACCACTATTCTTCTCTCTCTGAATCTAACTACCCTAGGGACCCTGTATAAGTGGAATTATACAGTATTTGTCTTTGAGTGAGTGGTTTATTTCACTGAGCATAATGTCCTCAAGGTCATCCATAGGTGCTGATATCTTTTTTTAAAATTTTATTTATTTATTTTTGAGTTGAAGTCTCACTCTGTTGCCCAGGCTGAAGGGCAGTGGCACAATCCTGACCACTGCAGCCTCGATCTGCTGGGTTCAGGCAATCCTTCTGCCTCAGCCTCCTGAGTAGCTAGGACTACAGGTGTGTGCCACCATGCCCAGCTAATTTTTTGCAGCGACGAGGTCTTGCCATGTTGCCCAAGCTGGTCTTAAACTCCTGGGCTCAGGCAGTCCTATCGTCTCTGCCTTCCAAAATGCTGAGATTACAGGCATGAGCCACCGCACCCAGCTCGCTGATGTCTTTTTAATATCCTGTGCCTCTTGGTAATCTCCTGTAGACAAAAATACCAAACTCTGTAAAACATTTAAAGAAGCTTATTCTGAGCCAAATTTGAATGACCTAGGCCCGTAGCACAATCTCAAGAAGTCCTGAGAACACACACCCAAAATGGTTGCATTCCATCTTGGCTTTTTACATATGCAGAAAGACAGAAGTTACAGGCAAAACATAACCCAATACATGTGAGGTTCACATTGGTTGGGCTGGGAGAGGCAGGACATCTCCAGGTGGGGGCTTGCAGGTCCTAGATGGATTCAAAGATTTTCTGCTTGAAAACGTGCAGAAAGACTTAAGCTCTGTCTAAAGAATTTGAAATCTGTAACAATGATATAGGGTCCGAGCACTTAATTCATGGCACCGACATGCAATTTAACAAGAGAGAGGTTTATTAGTCAAGGTTCAGCTGGCCAGGACCGCTCACCAGACTTGCAAGTCTCAGGGCGAGGGCCCCGAACCGCGGCAGGGGCCATCCTTAAATAGGCCAAAGTCCACCCAAACTATGAGGCCATTACAATTCAAATTCAAACAGAACAAAGTCCGCCAAGAAAGTCCGCCAGAAATTAAGAGGGGCTAAGCCCACCATAATTCAAACAGAGAAAAGCCCACCAGAATTTGAGAGGGGCTTATGGCACAATGCAGCAGGGTTTACAGAAGCAGAAAAAAGCTGGTTAGTTTATCTAACATAGCCACTTGGGGTTTCCAAGTAGGGCATCCTTTCTAGGGTTTCCAAGAATTACTAAGACTTGTTAGGGGAGAGGTCACCGCACACAGTTTCAGCACACACAATATATAAGATTATAGTTTCATTGCATTACACGCAATTTATTACCTTTTACATTCCCCCCTTTGAATTGTACCTCGAGTTAAATCATTGACTCTTCGTATAAAGGCCTGGTTTGGGGTCTTAGTATCATTAAGTTTGTGGGTGTTAACCTGTGCCTTATGTAGTTTAGAAGGCTTTTAATTATACACGGCCCTATGGTTACACATATTAGAATTAAGAGTAGAGGTCCTCGCCAGGCTCGGTGGCTCAGCCTGTAATCCCGTGCCTTTGGGAGGCTGAGGTGAGTGGATTGCCGGGTTCAAGACCCACCTGGGCAACTTGGCGAGACCTCATCTCTACAATAAATCAAAAAATTAGCCGGGCATGGTAGCACATGCCTGTAATTCCGGCTACTCGGAAGGCTGAGGTGGAAGGAACGCTGGAGCCCAGCACGTCGAGGCCACGGTGGCCGGGAGCGGCCACTGCACTCCAGTCTGGGCGTCAGAGTGAGACTCTAACTCAAAAAAAAAAAAAAAAAAAAAATCAAAATGAGACGGGTGTGGTAGCGCGCGCCTGTAGTTCCAGCTACTTGGAAGGCTGAGGCGGAAGGATCGCCAGAGCCCAGCAGGTCAAGGCTGCGGTGGCTGGGAGCGGCCACTGCACTCCAGTCTGGGTGACAGAGTGAGACTCCAACTCAAAAAAAGAAAAAAAGAGTAGAGGTCCTGCAACGGCTGTGACCAGGGTTGTGAGTCAGGGAGACCAGGAAAATGGAGATTGGTACCAGTTCTCTGAGGCTTGTATTTTTGATTCTCTACGCTTAATATTTTCTCTGACTAGGGCAAGAGTTTAGAGTTTCTCAGATTATTCCAGATTTGTTGGCATAGAAGCAACAGGTTTCCCCTAGTGCCATGCACAGTCTTCCTTCTTTCATGAAGAGGAGGTCCAGCCCCCTTCTATTTTGGAGCACTACTTCAGCCAAGAAGTCTACCTGTTATTCTAGCTGGGATATGCTGGTTTCAAGATTATGGAGATCTGTGTTAACATGTATGCTCAGTCCTCTAAGATTTTGGTTTCCTACAGGTAGGGCGGCTCTACCTAAAGCTGTTGGTTCTGCAATTCCTAGTCCTACAAGGAGAGGTACCAGTGTGGGGACTCGTCCCAAGAGCGGGTATGGGCAGTCAGGTATTACCAGGAATGAGTGAGTCACTTCTCCCTTTCCTAGATTTACAGTTCTTTTAGTGGTCCAGGGGTATAGTTGAGTCCCAGTTGCTCCCTGAACCAGAGTGTACTTATCTTGGAGAGGACCATTATACTTTTGGAGAACTGAATGCTCGGCTCCTGTGTCCACCAAGAAGTGGACAGGGTTACCCCCTACCATGAATTCAACCCTGGGCTCTGGGGGGATATTAACAGAGCCCCGGCCCCGACATTCAGATCCTAACTGGGGCACTGGAGTTGGTTGCAGTGACTCCGAGGTAGGGGGACATTTTCTTTACTTGTCTGGGCAGTCCTTCTTCTAGTGACCCATCCTTTTGCAGTAGGCACACTGGTCTCTGTCTGGCAGGGGTTCTTTCTGCACCCTTTCCTCGATGTTCCCCTGTTCGCTGTGTTGGCCGAGTTCCTTCCAAAGCTGCAACCATTACTTTGGCCAATTTCTTTGCCTGTCTATCCTCAGAAGTATCTCTGCTATTAAAAACCTTTTGTGCTACCTCGATTAATTCTGATAAACTTATCCCTTCAAACCCTTCAATTTTCTGCAATTTCTTCCTTATATCAGGGGCCGACTGGGAGACAAAAGCTATGACTAATGCTCTCCGATTTTCTGGAGCCTCTGGGTCTTTCGGGGTATACATCCGATAGGCCTCCATGAGGCATTCCAGAAAAGCCATGGGAGATTTCTGTGGCCCTTGAGTGACTTTACACAGCTTAGATAAATTTGTGGGGTGCCTAGCGCCCGACAGAGTCCGGCCAAGAAGTGGACAGGGGTACCCCCAACCATGAGGGAGTGAGACACTCCTACTGTGATCAGTGTTGGGTCCCAGTTTGGTTTGTCAGAGGGGAAGACACGCTCCAGACATGCATGTTCAGTTGGTGGGCTGTCAGATCCCAGGATTGACTTTCTTGCTCCCTGCCGAATTCGTTCTCTCTCTTCTGCGGTGAAGAGGACCTGGAGAAGCTGTTGGCAGTCACCCCTTGTGGGCTGGTGCATGTAGAAAATAGTTTCTAAGAGAGAAATAAGGCTTTGGGGTTTTTCAGAGAATGGTGGGTTTTGGCTTTTCCAATTGTAAAGGTCACTGGTAGAAAAAGGGACACAGGCCACGAAGGGCTGGGCTCCCGTCCCATCCGTATTCATCCCCAGGGCTTGCCACAGAGGGAGGATAGCCGGGGTTTCTCCCAAGGTCCCGGAGGTTGAGTCTGGACTTGTTGGCTGGTGGGGGGCTGTTGAGGCCTCCACGGGGGATGGAGGGAGAGTGGGGTAGAGTGGCTGGTAAGAGGAGCCACTTCTAGTATGTGCTGGACTAAAAGTCTCTTGTTCACCCTGTCCCCATCCCGCCACAGCATATGACAGTGGAGTCTCATCATTCTCCGACAGAGGCTGGAGGACTGGAGGCTTAGCTCTAGTAGCTTCCTGTAAGGCCAAGACATGAAGAGGGTTAGATTCGTCCTTTTTTATCCATGACGGCTGCCGTAGGACAAGGAAGTACCAGGCAGTGATGTATGGGATCTGGTCCGGTAGATGGTCCGCTGAATTTTTCCACTGCTGTGGGGTTAAAAGTTCCCTCTGATGGTCAATCACAGTTCACGAAATGTGACCATTCAAGAGAACAGAGAGTGGTTAGTTTATCCTTAAATGCCTGGTCTCCTGATTGCTGCGCAGCCTTCTGGAAATCTTCAAAATGGTGTAAGACCAGTTCTAGAGGGGTGTTGGGCTTAGAGCCTGACTGCCACATGGCGTCAACAGCATTAATTGCAGTAAAGGACACGACAGTTACAAACACAAGGCACAATGAAACAAGGACAAGGACTGGACAAACAGACCTGATTGCCTGAGCACAAAACCAAAACAGGGGACCCTGGTTACATCTCACCGGGACCCTGGACTCAGGAATTGACGCTGCGTCCAGCTTTCCTGGAAGTCCAAACAGATGTGCGCACTTACAGAACAGCAACCTAACTTACCCCTCTGAGGACTTCAAGGGCGTTGTGAGTCTGCCAGGGAGGGCAAACACTGAGCCTGCCCGGTAATCGGCCACCCGAAAGTCTGTTCCGTGGGCACCAGGCCCGTGTGACAGCCAGCTGCTCTAGTGCTAATGAGCGTCACGAGTCTACAGGCTAGCAGGCTCACAAGGCCAGTCGGTTTAAAAGATCGTGGATTAAGCACTGGTTTCCCAGCCAACGCACCAAATGATACAGGGTCTGAGCACTTAATTCACAGCACTGACACGCAGTTTAACATAAGAGAGGTTTATTAGCCAAGGTTCAGCCGGCCAGAACTGCTCACCAGACTTGCAAGTCTCAGGGTGAGGGCCCCGAACTGCAGCAGGGGCCATCCTTAAATAGGCCAAAGCCCACCCAAACTACGAGGCTGTTACAATTTAAATTCAAACAGAACAAAGTCCACCAGAAAGGCCCGCCAGAAATTAAGAGGAGCTAAGCCCGCCATAATTCAAGCAGAGAAAAGCCCACCGGAATTTGAGAGGGGTTTATTACATAACATCACTCAGCCTTCCAAGTAGCTGAAACAACAGGCTTGCGCCACCACACCCAGCTAATTATTTGATTTATTGTCGAGACAGAGTCTCACCATGTTGCCCAGACTGGTCTCAACCTGTGGGCTCAGGCAATCTTCTTGCCTCCACCTCCCAAAGTGTTGGGATGACAGGCGTGAGCCACCACTCCTGACTAGATTTAACTTTTCACATTTCCTGTGACCCAGAGGGGGTAGGGTCCATTCAGTTGGTTGGAGCACTTAACATTTTATTTTTAGCTTTACACTCCAAAAGGAAGAACATGCCCTGGCCTGAGCTGAAAGAGGCAGGAGTCAGGTAGTGGTAAAAGCCTAGACCATTAAGGAGATTGCTGAAATAATGATGAGTCAGAAGAGGATATTAGGACATTTGAAATCTCAGATTCTGAACCCACCAGTGCAGGGGTTCCCAACCCCCAGGTCATGGACCGGTACCAGTCTGTAGCCTATTAGGACCTGGGCCAGACAGCAGGAGGTGAGCTGCGGGGGAGCAGAGCTCCGCCTCCTGTCAGATCATCGGTGGCATTAGATTCTCATAGGAGCACAAACCCTATTGTGAACGGCACCTGCGAGGGATTGGAGTTGCACACACATTATGAAAATCGAATGCCTGATGATTCCCCCAACCCCCACATACACCCCCACTCCTGGTCTGTGGAAAAATTATCTTCCACGAAAACGATCCCTCATGCCAAAAATGCTGGGGACCGCTGCACTAGTGTATATGATCTGTCTCCACTGTATAGTAAATTGTCAGAAAGTGCATGGTGTATTGGCAGGATACCCTTAATCAATTTGATCCAGAGATCTTGTCCAGCGACAGGATTCCAAATTCTATGCCTGAGACGAGACGCTGCCCTTAATATCGGAGCAGGATTCCTTTGCTTTTTATTTATCAAGTGTGTACTCTGCTGTGTACAATGTGGTGGGTGGTTGCTATTTGCATCTCCAGACCCAGTTTCCACCTTCTCCACCCTGCTTTGTGTCGCATAGGCTGACTGGCAGGATTAGTTTTCAGTAGGTTTTAGTGAATTGAAGGCCTGAGACTGAAGGTTGGTAACCATGATGGAGAATTGTAGGTATCAACTTGGCAGTGAGGCTATTTCAAAAAGAGATGAGTGTGTGAGTCTGAGTGGACTCATTGGGGAAGATCAGCCTCAAGGTGGGTAAGCACCAGCCAATCAGCTGGGGGCCCAGATAGAACAGAAACAGAGAAAAAAAAAACAGTTGAACTCTCTCTCTCTAGGAGCTGGGATGCATTCTTCTTTTTCCTGCCTTGGACATCAGAACTCTAGGCTCTCTGGCCTTTGGATTCCAGGAATTACATCAGTGGACCTCTGGGTCCTCAGGCATACAGTCTTAGACTGAGAGTTACACCACCTGCCTCCCTGGTTCTGAGGCCCTCGGGTTCGGATTGAGTCATGCTCCTGGCATCCCAGAGTCCCCAGCTTGCAGACAGACTGTCGTGGCTGTCGTGTGACTGACCAACCTCCATAATTGTGAGGCAATTCCCCCAATAAATCCCCTCTCATATATCTATCACACAAATAGACAACTCTGTGTGTATCTTATTGGTTCTGTCTCTCTGAAGAAACCTGACTAATGCAGCAGCCATGTGAGGGTGGCATATTTATTACCCTGGCTTTCTCTGCTTTCTCTCAGCAGGGTTGCTATGGCTTGGCTGCTTCAGAGACAACATTTTCTAGCACCTAGTTTACAGCTATGACCTAAAAATTCATTCACATCCCTCCCTTCTATGTCAGCAAAAATAACTACAAGCAGTTTGCCCTCGCATGTCAGGGACAGCGGTGGATCTTAACTGCCCTGCCTCCGGGCTCAGTCAATTCTCGCTGTCATAACGTAATGCGGAGGAACCTTGTCTGTCTTGCTGTTCGACAGAAAATCACACCGGTCTATCACTTCTGTCAGCACCAGTGTTCACCAGACTTCCAGAATGTCCATCACAATGGTGATCAGATGAAAGGTTTGAACTGGGTCTTCAAGGATGTGAAAGGTTAGGAATGTCTCCTCTTCATAGTCTCTCACGCTAGCTGGTTCTCTGATTCTTTCAGGTGCCAAAAATGTCTCCAGCGTGATGCAACTTAAGGAGGGAAAGTGCAGAGAAATGTCCATGCCACGCTAAGGCGGGTGGTGTCAGGAAGAGAGGCGGTGAGGTGAGGCAAAGGCCTGGCTCACCCCTACCAAGGAGGTGTAACACAATGGGCTGTTATGAACATTTAATATATTTATCATTACTTTTTCTTTTTTGGTTGGAGTCTTACTCTGTTGCCCAGGCTGCAGTGCAGTGCCATGCTCACGGCCACTGCATCCTCGACCTGCTGGGCTCAGGCAATCCTCCCGCCTCAGCCTTCCAAGTAGCTGGAACTAAGGTATGCACCACCACACCTGGCTAACTTTTTTATACATTGTAGAGGCCAGGTCTCGCCAAGTTGCCCAGGCTGGTCTTGAACTCCTGGACTCAAACAATCCTCCCGCCTTGACCTTCCAAAGTGCTGGGATTACAGGTGTGAGCCACCTCACTCAGCGTTATTTATATCTTTATTAGACTAACATTCTACAGGAAATAGAGAGGACAGAAGGACTTGTTAAACAACACCAGGGAGTGAAGTTCAGCAAAATCCAAACAGTGGGCTACTCCAGAATCAACTGGTTTATTACACAAACACACTGCAAAGCCAGCGAAGGGGCTTGAAGAAATCTACAGATTAAAGATTTAGTTGCCTGAGCCCACGGGTTCAAGACCTGCCTGGGCAACTTGGTGAGACCTCATCTCTACAATAAAATAAAAAATTAGCTGGGTGTGGTTGCACGCACCTGTAGTTCCGGCTACTTGGAAGGCTGAGGCGGAAGAATCGCCGGAGCCCAGCAGGTCGAGGATGCAGTGACCGTGAGCATGGCACTGCACTTCAGTCTGGGCAACAGAGTGAGACTCCAACTCAATAAATAAATAAATAAAATAAAATAAAATAAAAATAAAAATTCAAAGACAATTTAAATGTGACCTGTATATTTGATGATATTAAGGGATGTTTATTTGGATATTTGGTGATATGAAGGGACATTTGAGGCTATAAATGGACTGCTGTTCATTTCCTAAAGTGTCGCGACAGTGTTGTTGTTTTCTAGAAAAATATTGAAAAGTGTGTGGATGAAATGAGCTGATGACCAGGATTTACTTCAGAATGACTCGGAAGAGGAAGAAGTGGGTGCTGTCATCGAGGAAACGAGGTTAGCTCTGAGTTGGCCATTGTGATGTGGGGTCATTAGCACATGGTACATTACGCTGGTCTCCTTTATATGCACTTGACGTTTTCTATAATAAAAAAAAGTCTTAAGTCTTTAGCAGGTGGTGTGGGAGCAGGAAGCATTAGGGCTTGAAGCGGGCTCACCCACGGTCCTATGGTGAAGGTGAGGATGGCAGGGCAGGGGGACAAGAAGGCCACACTTCCCACTTTGGCTCCAGGCTAGATTGGAGATATCGACTTTTCCCAGGGGGAGGTGGACTGTCTATTATTTCTTTATGATGGGATTTACCAAAGTGGTGGCTTGAGCTGCTCCCAGGTCACAGTGGAAATAAGAATCTTAGAGAGAAAGGCCTGTCCCTAGTCTCCTGATCAGATGCAGTGAAATGTCCTACAGGATGGAAAGTCACTCTGACTGCCCAGTGCTTCTCATGCTTTAATTGTACATACGCATCACCTGGGGACATGGTTGAAAGGCATGCAGATTCTGATCCTGCAGGCTTGGGTGGGGCCACGTTTCTGAATTCCGAAAACCTCCCAGGTGATGCACCCCTCAGGCCCCACCCTGAGTACAGGGCCACAGAGCTGTGGTTCCCCAAGTTATTGTAGTTTAGAATCACCTGGGGGGCCTTTAAAAAACACTAATGGTTAAGCCCTTCTCCTAGAGATTCTGATTCAACTACGTGGGCTTTGGGTATCATTTTTAAAAAGTTTTCCAGATGACCGGGCACGGTGTCTCACGCCTATAATCTCAGCACTTTGGGAGACTAATTGGGAGACTAAGGCGAGAGGATTGCCTGAGCCCACGGGTTTGAGATCAGCCTGGGCAACTTGGCGAGACCTCATCTCTACAATAAATCAAAAAATTAGCTGGGCGTGGTGGTACACACCTGTAGTCCCAGCAACTTGGAAGGGTGAGGCAGAAGGATCGCCTGAGCCCAGCAGGTCGAGACTGCAGTGGCCTTGAGTGTACCACTGCACTCCAGCCTGAGCTATAGAGTGAGACTCCGACTCAAAAAAAAAGTTTTCCAGATAATGCTAATGATTCCTTAGAGGAATATTTTTAGAGCCAAGTGACATAGTTGATTATTCCCAATTCATTAATAATACATTTGAATCAATCATTCAGTCATCCATACATTTATTCAATTTTCATCTCCAGTGACTGAATGTTCTATTTTAGAGAAACTGTCCATGAGTTTCTCCTTTTTCAAACAGTTTTTACCATCTTCTGGAAATATCTACTTTTTGCTGTATTTTCACTGGGTTACTAAATAATGCAATTAACTCTGAATAGCACCCTTTCCACAAATTTCACACTAAGCTGCTTCTTTTGGAACTAGACAATAGAAAAGGCGGACAAAATTAAATAGTCTAGACCAGGAAGAAAACAATCTATTTTCAGTTTATATTGTATTCGAAGTGGTTCACCAGTCAGATGATATGTTAAAATTATCCAGAATAAAAAAAAAGTATGAGTAGTATTTTTGGAACACTTTTTAATTTGTTCTTAATCACTCTGACAAATAATTATGCACATAACTAAAATTCTAGGTGACTTCAGCAATTGGCCATAGATGTCAACCCTCTTATCCAATGCTTTCAGAAAAGAAGGTAGAAAAACAATGTTTCAATCTTGATAAGAATGCCTTTATGGATGTCTTTTAGGCATATGTGCAAAAGTTGTTGAGGGTACATACCAGTGGAATTGCTGAATTATACAAGGTCTGAATTATACAAGGTTCGTGAACTCACCCTAGAAAAAGTGTTACACACCTCATTGCTTAATACCACTATGGTCACCTTCAAAGTACTCCCCTTGGGAAGCTATGCACCGATGCCAGTGCCTAGTTCAGTCATCAAAGCAACTTTGGAACTTTTTCTGGAATGGCCATCAGAGTTGTCATCACGAGAATGTTGGAGTTTGAATCAGAGCAACAAACAAACATTAAATTTCTTGTTAAACTTGGCATGCGTGAAGTGTAATTAGGGACATGTTAGTCCAAGTTTATGGGGATAATGCCATGAAGAAATCGGCAGTGTACGAATGGATTAAACGTCTTTCTGAGGGGGGAGAAAGCATCACTGATGAAGAGAGGTCAGGATAGCCAGTAACAAGCATAACTGACAAAGACATTGCAAAAATTCATTGAATTGTGAGTCAAAATCATTGGCTGACTGTAAGAAGCATAGCAGACCAAGTAAACATTAACAGAGAAACAGGAAAACTTAACTGGAAATCTTGGCATGAGAAAAGCATGTCCTTCGGGCTGAAATGAAATGACAAATGCATAAACGATAATAAAAATTCTCTTTGGGAGGCTAAGGCGAGAGGATTGCCTTAGCTTAGGGGTTCAAGACCAGCCTGGGCAACTTGGTGAGACCTTGCCTCTATAATGCATCAAAAAATTAGCCAGACATGGTGGCACACGCCTTTGGTTCTAGCTACTTGGAAGGCTGAGGTGGAAGGCTCTCCTGAGCCCAGTAGGTCGAGGCTGTGATGGCCATGAGCTTGCCACTGCACTACAGCCTGGGCGACAGAGTGAGACTCTGACTCAATAATAAGAATAATAATAGTAATAATAATAATAAAACCATTAGAATAAAAAGATTAGACAAGTCACAGGATACAAAAATCAATGTACACAAATCAAAAGTATTTCTGTACACTAGCTATAAACACTTTAAAAATAACATCAAGAAAATCATTCCACATTAGTGAATTTGATGGTCTGATAGGCTCTACTGGTCCTTCATGGCAAATATGAAAATTATTGTTAAATAATCTTCTGCAGCCGGGCTCGGTGGCTCAGCCTGTAATCCCGCGCCTTTGGGAGGCTGAGGTGAGTG
>NW_007247832.1:1134597-1134919 GCF_000164805.1 Carlito syrichta
CGAGCCACTGCACTCCAGCCTGGGCGAGAGAGTGAGACTCTGACTCAAAAAAATAAAATAATCTTCGAATTACTACTCTAGTGTCAGTCTCCCTGGAGATCATGTGATTTTCGTAAAGAAATATACTTTGTTCCCATCTCAGGAACAGGTCTTACTGTCAGGAGGCAGGCACACGATGAATTGCTTAGTTTTAAAAAGAATAATGAAGCCGGGTTCGGTGGCTCAGCCTGTAATCCTGCACCTTGGGAGGCTGAGGGGAGTGAATTGCCTGAGCCCGCGAGTTCGAGACCCGCCTGGGCAACTTGGCGAGACCTCATCTTTT
>NW_007247832.1:1135026-1153087 GCF_000164805.1 Carlito syrichta
CCCTCAGCCTTCCAAGTAGCTGGAATTACAGGCATGCGCTACCACGCCCTGCTGATTTTTTGCTTTATTGTAGAGATGAGGTCTTGCTGCCCAGGCAGGTCTCGAACCCGCGGGCTCAGGCAATCCACTCACCTCAGCCTCCCAAAGGCGCGGGATTACAGGCTGAGCCACCGAGCCTGGCTTATTAATTTTTTTAATAAATCAAAAAATTAGCTGGGCGTGGTGGTGCGTGCCTGTAGTTCCAGCTACTTGGAAGGCTGAGGCGGAAGGATCACTGGAGCCCAGCAGGTTGAGGCTGCGGTGGCCGAGAGCAGCCACTGCACTCCAGTCGGGGCGACAGAGTGAGACTCCAACAAAAACAAACAAACAAACAAAAGAATGATGATTAGCTCTGTTACACACATAGATTTTTAGGAAAACATAAAAATTTTCTTAAATTACCTTGTTTCTGGTTTGGATGGTTAAAGATGGCAGAGAAGGGGATGTATACCATTGAGGATGGAATGCAGGAAACCCTAGGTTCTTGAATTCAGAGTTTAATTTCCTCCCAGCTTCTTGTCAATGGAATAGCCTTTCTCATTCAGTTAGAACAAGATTTACCTTTTCTTCTGTACATAGTAGTTTCGCTTTCTGGGTCGTCTTTTTTGAAATGCAAAAGTTTTGTGTTAAGTCTAATTTATTTTTTCTTTTACCAATTTGCTCTTGGTATCACTTCTAAGATATTTTTGCCTAACTGAAGATCACAGATTTACAAACCATGGGTTTTTTATTCTACAATTTTAGCTCTTAAATTAGGTCTGTGATTCATTTTGAGTTGATTTTTGCACATGTTGTGAGTTTGAGGTCTAACTTCACTTTTTTTGCATGTGAATGTCCAACTGTCCTATTGAGTTTTCTTGGCATCTTTGTCAAAAATCAATTAACTGTAAGCGTTTATTTGTAGGCTTTCAATTTTATTTCATTGATTTCTAGTTTATCCTTACGCCAATGCCACACTACCTTAATTACTGTAGCCTTGTATTCTATTGAAATGGGGATGAGTAAGTCCTCAAACTTTGTTGTTGTTTCAAGTTGTTTCGACTATTCTGGGTTCTTTGCATTTCCATAAGCATTTTAGTTTGCCAATTAATGGAAGGGGGAAAAAAGTTAGCAGAGATTTTGATAGGGTTTATGTTAAATATGCAAATCAACCTGGGAAGTTTTGGCATCTTAACAATATGAAGTATTTCAAACTGTGACCGTGGGTGTTCTTTCATTTATTTAGGCATTCTTTAGTTTCTTCCAGCAATTTTTAATTTTAAGTGTAGAAGCTTGTACTTTTGATAAAGTTTTTCCTGTTTTATACTTTTTGATGTTACTGCGAATGGAATGTTTTTCTTAATGTTATTTTTGAAGTGTCTATTGCTAGTGTAAAGAAATACATTTCGAAGGTGAGTGGATTGCCTGAGCCCGTGGGTTCGAGACCCGCCTGGGCAACTTGGCGAGCCCTCATCTCTACAATAAATCAAAAAAAATTAGCCAGGCGTGGTAGTGCACACCTGTAGTTCCAGCTACTTGGAAGGCTGAGGCAGAAGGATCGCCGGAGCCCAGCAGGTTGAGGCTGTGGTGGCTGGGAGCAGCCACTGCACTCCAGTCTGGGTGCCTGAGTGAGACTCCACCTAGAAAAAAAAAAAAAAGAAATACATTTGAGTTTTGTAAATTGGCTTTGTATCCTGTGACTTGGCTAAACTCGATTATTGGTTCTAATAGTTTTATAATAAATCATTACAATTTTCTATAGACAAGATCATGTCATCTAGAAATTCAGAGTTTGACTTTCCACTTTTTTGTTTTGTTTTGTTTTGTTTTTTTGAGTTGGAGTCTCACTTGGTCGCCCAGACTGGAGTGCAGTGGCCGCTCCCGGCCACCACCGCCTCGACCTGCTAGTCTGGAGATCCTTCCACCTCAGACTTCCAAGTAGCTGGAACTACAGGCGCGCACTACCATGTCCCACTTATTTTTTGATTTATTGTAGAGATGAGGTCTCGCTTGCCAGGCAGATCTCGAACCCGCGGGCTCAGGCAATTCACTCACCTCAGCCTCCCAAAGGCGCGGGATTACAGGCTGAGCCACCGAGCCCGGCTGACTTTCTACTTTTCAAGCTAGGTGGTTTTATGGTTTGTGTTTTGTTTTGTTTTTCCTAAACACCATGGGTAGAATCTCCGGGACAATGTTGAATAGAAGTGACCAGAGTGAACATACCTTGTCTTGTTTCTAATTTTAAGGGAAAACCATTTAGTCTTTTACCATTAAGTATGATGTTAGTTATAGGACTTTCATAAATGCTCTTTATCATGTTGAAGAAGTTGCTTTCTATTCCTAGATTGTTGAGGGTTTTAAAAAAATCATGAATAGGTATTGGATTTTTTCAGAAGCTTTTCTACATCTTTTCTAATGATCATGTGGTTTTTGTCATTTATTTTATTAGTATAATGTATTATAGTAATTGATTTTCAGATGTTAAGCCAGCGCTTACATTCTTGGGATAAATCTCATTTAAGCAAGATGTACAACCCTTTTTATATGTTGCTGGATTTGGTGTGCTAGCATCTTGTTTTGTTTTGTTTTTTCCCCATCTAAATGCATAGAGGATATTGGTCTGTAGTTTTCTTTTCTTGTAATGTCTTTGTCTGGTTTGGGAATCAGGTAAGACTGCTTCATAGAGTCAATAGGGACGCATTCCTTCCTCCTCTATATTCTGGAAAAGTTTGTAAAATATTTGTAAACTTTTTGTTAAATGTTGGGTAGAATTCTCCAATGAAATCATCTGGACCCAGACTTTTTGAGAAGATTTTAAACTATTGATTCAATCGTGTTATAGATATAGTTAGATTTCTATTTCTTCTTGAGTTGGTTTCAGTTGTCTGAATCTTTCTTTCTTTTTTTTTTGAGTTGGAGTCTCACTCTGTCGCCCAGACTGGAGTGCAGTGGCATGCCCTTCGCCACTGCAGCCTCGACCTGCTGGGCTCAGGCAGTCCTTCTGTTTCAGCCTCCAAAGTAGCTGGAACTACAGGCGTGTGCCATGCCTCCCTGCCCCCCAGCTAATTGTTATGGTTTATTGTAAAGATGAGGTCTCACCATGTTGCTCAGGCTGGTCTCAAACCCATGGGCTCAGGCAATCCTCTCGCCTCTGT
This sequence comes from Carlito syrichta, assembly GCF_000164805.1. NCBI lineage: Eukaryota > Metazoa > Chordata > Mammalia > Primates > Tarsiidae > Carlito > Carlito syrichta. The sequence continues at coordinate 1,138,200 of NW_007247832.1, forward strand.
CTCCCAAAGTGCTGGGATTACAGGAATGAGCCACTAAGCCCGGCTTTTCTGTATCCTTCTAGGAATTTGTTCATTTCATGTAGTTTGTTGGCATTGTTATTCATAGTATTCCTTTATGATCTTTGTAATTTCTTTAAGTTTGGTAGTGATACCCAATATTTCATTTCTGATTTTAATAATTTGAGTCTTCATTTTTTTTTTCTTGGTCATTGTAGTTAAAGCTGTCATTTTTGTTGATCTTTTCAAAAAAAACAACTTTTGGTTTTATTGATTTCTTCTATTGGTTTTCTATTTTCTATTCCATTTACTTACTTTCTACTTATTTCTTTCCTTTAAGTTTTGTTTGCTCTTATTTTTCTACTTTTTAAAAATGTAAAGTCAAGTCACCTTCTTTTCTAACACAGGAACACAATATTCCCTGTAAGTCCTGCTCTCACTGTATTTCATACATTCTAGTATATTTTATTTTTATTCATCTCCAATACTTTTCTAAATTCTATTATGAGCTCTACTTCAACCCGTTGGTAAAACCATGTGTCATTAAATTCTCACATATTTGTGATTTCCAGGATACGTTTTTATTGTGGTTTGAGAACATACAAGAAGATAGCTATTCTGCTATTATCATTAGAATGTTCTACAGATGTTAGTTGATCTGGTTAGTTGGTAATATTGCTCACGTGTTCTGTATTCTTGCTAATTTTCTGTCTGGATTGTATCCATTATTGAGAATGGGGGACTGAGTGTGGTGGCTTACGCCTGTAATCCTAGCACTTTGGTAGGTGGAGGCGAGATGATTACTGAGTCCAGGGGTTTGAGACAAGCCTATGAAACTTGGTAAGACCTCCTCTCTACAAAAAATTTAAAAATTAGCTGGGCATGGTGGCACATGCCTATAGTTCAGTTACGTGGAAGGCTGAGGTGGAAGGACCATCTGAGCCCAGCAAGTAGAAGCTGCAGTGGCCATAAGAATGCCACTGCACTCCGGCCTGGGCGACAGAGTGAGACTACAATTCAATAAAGAAAAAGAGAGGCTGGGGGCGGTGGCTCAAGCCTGTAATCCCAGCACTTTGGGAGGTGGAGGTGAGAGGATTGCCTGAGCTCAGGGGTTCGAAACCAGCCTGAGCAACATGGCAAAACCTCGTTTCTACAATAAGTTAAAAAAAAATCAGCCGGGTGTGGTGGCACATGCCTATGGTCCTAGCTACTTGGAAGGCTGAGGTGGAATGGAAGGATCACCTGAGCACAGTAGGTCGAGACTGCAGTGGCCGTGAGTGTGCCACTGCACTCCAGCCTGGGTGACAGAGTGAGACTCAATAAAAAGGCCGGGTGCGGTGGCTCACACCTATAATCTCAGCACTTTGGGAGACTGAGGTGAGAGGATTGCCTGAGCCCATGGGTTTGAGACCACCCGGGCAACTTGGTGAGACATCATCTCTACAATAAATAAAAAAATTAGCCAGGCATGGTGGCGCTTGCCTGTAGTTACAGCTACTTGGAAGGCTGAGGCTGAAGGGTCACCTAAACCCAGCAGGTTGAGGATGTGGTGGCTGTGAGCATGCCACTGCACTCTAGCAAAAAGAAAGAAAGAAAAAGAAAAAGTGAACGGGATATCGGAGTCTCCAACTACTATTGTTGAATTTTCTATTCCTTTCTTCTTACCTTTTGTTTACACTTAACAATAACCCCAGAATGATATTGTACAAAAATAAGTAGGATCACGTCACTCTTTCTCAAAACCTTCTGCTGCCTTCCCAGTTCACTCCGAGTTAAAACTGAAATGCTTGCCATGCCTGCGGGTTTCACAGAATATGCTCTCATTACCCCTTCCCACATCCGCACTGTTTTCCTTCTCGTTTACATGCCTGTTGCTTGAACATATCAGACACTTCGCCGGTAGCATCTTTGCCGTTGTTCTGTTTGAAAGGCTCTCCTACACACCTGCATGGCTCCCTTTCTCACTTTCTTCAGGTCTTTGCTCTAATGTCTTTCTCAGTGAGGTCTTCTCTGACCACTCTATTTAAAATGTAGTATCTCCTCCCTTCCCGTTTTTTGATTGTCTCCATAGCATTTGTCTCTATCTGTCATAATGTATATATTATGATCATGTAAACTATGTATTATTTACTTTTCTTTTCTCACTGGAATGTAAAGTTCAGCTAGGCATGGTGGCTCACGCCTGTAATTCCAACATTTTGGGAGGCCAAGGTGAGAGGACTGCCTGAGCCCAGGAGTTTGAGACCAGCCCGGGTAAGTTGGTGAGAACTCGTCCCTGCAATAAATCAAAAAATTAGCTGGGGAGGACAGTGCATGCCTGTAGTTCTAGCTACTTGGAAAGGTGAAGCGGAAGGGTCACCTGATGAAGTACAGTGGCACAATCAAAGCTCACAGAAACCTCAACCTCCTGGGCACAAGAGATCCTACCACCTCAGCCTCCTGAGTAGGTGGGACCACCATGCTCAGCTAATTTGTTAATTTTTATTTTGTAGAGATGGGGTTTTGCTATGTTGCCCAGACTGGTCTTGAACTCCTTACCCAGCAGTAGCAGAAGTGGTGAACTGGGCTGTGATATTAAGCTCTTTGATCTCAGGACTCCTTTAACTCTGAACAATTATCATGGCTGGGAGGAGTGAGCCTGTAATCCTAGCACTTTGGGAGGTGGTGGCAATAGGATTGCCTGAGTTCACAGGTTCGAGACCAAACTGGGTAGCATGGCAAGACCTTGTCTCTACAAAAAACAAAGGAAAAAAATCTGGGTGTGATGGTTCATGCCTGTAGTTGTGGCTCCTTGGGAGGCAGAGGTGGGCGGATCACCTGAGCCCAGCAGGTCGAGGCTGCAGTGGCTGTGAGCATGCCACTGCACTCCAGCCTGGGTGACAGAGTGAGACTCTGACTAAAAAAAAAAAAAGAAAAGGATCAAGCAATACTCCCGCCTTGGCCCCCAAAGTGTTGGGATTGCAGGAGTGAGCCACCACACCTGGCCCCAAATGTTTTTTGAGCATTTGCTATATGCTATGCACTGGATATAAAGTGATAACACTAGAGTGACAAGGTCCCTACCCTTATAAAACTTACCATATAATTTTCTGAAATATACTATGCCAAAGTAATTGAATCATTACCCCTAGATTTTCCCTATCCAATTGACTTCCCAGTTTTAAGAATCTTCTGGATGAACTAAAATTAAATAGAATTTAAGCAAACAATTTAAACTGAAGTTTACCAATCTCGTGAGCATAAATCAGCTTTCAAATGCAGTCAGCCCTCCACATCTGCAGCTTCTACCTCTGTGAATCCAACTAACCTCATATGGAAAATATTTGGGAAAATAGTACCAATAAAAAATAATACAAATAGCATGATATAGTGGCTCATGTCTGTAACCCCAGCCACTTGGGAGGCTTGAGGCAGGAGGATCACTTGAGGCCAGGAGTTTGACACCTGGGTAATACAGATTCCACATCGGGGGGAAAAATACAGTATAATAACTATTTATACAGGATTTACATTGCATTGGGTATTGTAAGTAATCTAGAGATGATTTAAAGTATTCAGGAGGCCAGGCAGAGTGGCTCAAGCCTGTAATCCCAGCACTTTGGGAGGCTGGGGCAAGAGGATTGCCTGAGCTCAGGGGTTCGAGACCAGCTTGAGCAATTTGGTGAAACCTCATCTCTATAAAAAAAAAAAAAAAAAAAAAAAAAAGTCAGGCATGGTAACGCATGCCTGTAGTTCCAGCTACTTTGAAGGCTAAGGCAGAAGGATTGCCTGAGGCTGATGCTGGGGTAACCATGAGCATGCCACTGTACTCCAGCCTGGGCGATGAAGTGAGACACCAGCTCAAAAAAAAAAAAAAAAAAAAAAAAAAAAGTCAGGCATGGTAGTGCATGCCTGTAGTTCCAGCTACTTTGAAGGCTGAGGTTCAAGGATCTCCTGAGCCCAGAAGGTCAAGGCTGCAGGAGCTGTGAGCGTGCCACTGCAGTCCAGCCTGGGCAACAAAGTGAGACTACAGTTAAAAAATAAGTAAATAAATAAAATAAAGTATTCAGGAGGATGTAGGTAGGTTATATGCAAATACTGCTCCATCTTATATACATATGAGTATCTGCAGATTTTGGTATCCAAGGGGGTCCTGGAACCAATCCCACCACAGACACCAAGGGAGGAGACTGCACTACAGACATTACATTTTAAACTTCATAGGTATTTGAAAACTAATTTGAAGAAAATAGTTGGCAGTGGAATTTCATCTATAGAATCTGAAAGTCAAGTGCAGCGTGAAACGAATGTCTGACAAATGCTCTTCACGTTATATTTTATGCTTCAGCTACACATTCCAGTACGAAAGCTTTTAAAAAGCATTTTATAGCAACTATTCTGCAGAAATATTTTTATGGCATTGTGGTTCATTCTAATGGTTAAAGTTATTGTCAATTTCCTCCCCCAAAAAGAAGTCTATTTCAAAAATTCCTGGCACATATTAAACTCTTGCCAGAGTAATTTTTCTAATGGCTAAAAGGTTTTTTAGGCTTTTGTCAGTAAGTACTGTAGTCAAAATATTTCAACCACAGATTCTTCTTATTTCATCAGAGGACAGTCAAGTACCTGATGATAGCTCATAGGTAGAAAAAGGACACTGTACCAGTCAGCAGAAACTAACATTTACTCATCAGATAGAAGCTAACTGCTTACCTGTTTGCCTGAAAGACTGTTTTGAAAAAAATCTTTTGTGAGTTTCTTTTTCTTTTTAAATTTTTTTTGAGTTGGAGTCTCACTTGGTCGCCCAGACTGGAGTGCAGTGGCCACTCCTGGCCACCGCAGCCTCAACCTGCTGGGCTCCGGCGATCCTTCTGCCTCAGCCTTCCACGTAGCTGGAACTACAGGCGCGTACTACCATGCCCAGCTAATTTTTTGAATTATTTTAGAGATGAGGTCTCGCCAAGTTGCCCGGGCAAGTCTCGAACCCACGGGTTCAGGCAATCCACTTACCTCAGCCTCCCAAAGCGCGGGATTATAGGCTGAGCCACCGAGCCCTGCTGAGTTTCTTTTTAAAAGCAACCCTGGGATAAATTTTAACAAGTATAACCAAGTGCTAGTTCCCTAATTTTCCCATAAAATGTGACTTAGTTGATTTATAAACAGTTTCACCAGAAATCTAAGGACATAACAGAATAAGAGGGACAAATTAAAAACTTAGAGCCCTGGCCGGGTGCGGTGGCTCAAGCCTATAATCCCAGCACTTTGGGAGTCTGAGGCGAGAGGATTGCCTGAGCTCACGGGTTCGAGGCCAGCCTGGGCAACATGGTGAGACCTCGTCCCTACAATAAACAAAAAAATTAGTTGGGTATGGTAGTGCACTCCTGTACTTCTAGCTACTTGGAAGGCAGAGGCGAAAGGATCGCAGGAGCCCAGCAGGTTGACACTGGGGTGGCCATGAGCGTGCCAATGCACTCCAGCCTGGGTGACGACAGAGTGAGACTCCAACTCAAAAAATAAAAACAAAGAAAAAAAAACTTCAAGCCCTTCAGTTTGAGAAAATTTAGCAAAGTTCTACTATAACTTGTGCAGAGTCCACAAAACAAGATGGAAATAATCCCATGAATCTCTAATCTGGAGAACTTTGCAGAAGCAAGATCACTATGAGAACACGCATACTTTGGTTGGGACTATTGGTCACCCAAATAGTCTAATGGCCAAGTTTTGCTGAAAAAAAGGAGGTTGCTTCAGCAACTTCCAGTGACATCCTGGTTTTCCTCTGGGAGAGTCAAGGCAAAACCAGCAGCAGAAGCAGTTGCCGGAGACAGTGTTTCTAAGGATTTTGGTCTTGCCACCCCTTTACATCTTACAAATTATTGAGGATCAGTAAGAACTTTTGTTTTTGTGGGTTTTATCTGTAAACATTTATTCTATTAGAAATTAAAATGAAGAATTTTTAGAAATATTAATTTATGCTAGGCATGGTGGCTCACTCCTGTAATACCAGCACTTAGGGAGGTGGAGGCAAGAGCATTGCCCGAGCTCAGGAGTTTGAGACCAGCCTGAGCAACATGGTGAGACCTCGTCTCTACAATACATCAAAAGGTGTGGTGGCGCGTGCCTGTGGTTCCAGCTACTTGAAAGCTTGAGGCAGAAGACCATTTGAGCCCAGCAGATCGAGGCTGCGGTGGCCTTGAGCAGGCCACTGCACTCCAGTCTGCGTGATAGAAACTCCGACTCCAAAAATAAAAGTAAATATTAATTTATATAAAAATAATAAAACCCTACATGCTAATATATATATATTTTTTTTGAGTTGGAGTCTCCCTCTGTCGCCTAGACTGGAGTGCAGTGGCTGGCTGCTCCCGGCCACCGCAGCCTCGACCTGCTGAACTCCGGTGATCTTTCTGCCTCAGCCTTCCAAGTAGCCGGAATTACAGGCATGCACTACCACGCCTGGCTGATTTTTTGATTTATTGTAGAGATGAGGTCTCGCTGCCCAAGCAGGTCTCGAACCCGCGGGCTCAGGCAATCCACTCACCTCAGCTTCCCAAAGGTGCGGGATTACAGGCTGAGCCACTGAGCCCGGCTTATAAACTTTATAATGAATAACTATATTTTCCAACAACAATTGTAAGAAGTGTGGCATAATATCACGTTTGCAACGTTCCTAATGTCTAGCTCAGTTTAAGACAGCTGGACGCTATATCTGCTTTCACGCTGAATCTGTTATCATATACTACTTGACTGAAGTACAGGGTATATGGTGACAACCCAGCCTCATGCCAATATGTTATACAAGGGAGGGGTGTTTTGATAACCTTTCAGATGACTGTGGCTATTCTTATTGACACTACCCCAATGCTCAAGCGGCAGGCTTTTTAAAAGATTAGTTACGGCCGGGTGCGGGGGCTCATGCCTATAGTCCCAGAACTTTAGGATGATGAGGTGAGAGGACTGCCTGAGCCTGCGGGTTCGAGACCAACCTGGGCAACTTGGCGAGACCTCATCTCTACAATAAATCAAAAAAATTAGCCAGGCATGGTGGCGCATGCCTGTAGTTCCGGCTACTTGGAAGGCTGAGGTGGAAGGATCACCTGAGCCTAGCAGGTTGAGGCTGCAATGGCCAGGAGCATGCCACTGCCCTCCAGCCTGCCTGGGTGACAGAGTGAGACTCCAACTCAAAATAAAATAAAATAAAAATAAACGATTAGTTACAATACAAATGCAACGCAGATTTGAAACCCTAGTAATGAAGTTTTCATACTATGTTACATTCAAATCATTGGTCGCTGGGCGCGGTGGCTCACAGCTGTAATCCCCGCACTTTGGGTGGCTGAATCAGGAGGCTCACTTGAGCCCAGGAGTTTGAGACCAGTCTAGGCAACATACTGAGACCCTCATTTCTAAAATAAATAAATAAATTTTAAAAAGTAGCTGTGTGTGGTGGCATGCACTTACAGTCCCAGATACTCAGGAGGCTGAGGTAGGAGGTTCACCTGAACCCACGAAGTCAAGGCTGCAGTGAGCTATGAGTGTGCCACTGCACTCCAGTCTGGGTGACAGAGTGAGGTCCCGACTCAAAAAAAAAAAAATCTACTGGTTTATCTTACATTTCAAATGCATGTCTTCACATTCATTATTTTGTAACATTATGTATTGATCACTTGGAAAATGTGGTTCAACCCATTATGCAGATCATCCAAATGTTGACACGTTTAATTTCACAATATAAAACAAAACACATTTGTTAATATCACCACTGATCCCATCAGAAAAGTGTCTTAGTTTGGGGGGAAAAGTCAAACTCACAGTAGTGAACACAAGTTTTCCAAAATTCATTATTTTTTATTTTAAAGATGTGGGGTACAATTCAGGATTAGATATACAAGTGATCATCATACAGGTAAAGTCTGGGCCACCCTTTGGCCAAAATTTTTAATTTTCACTTAAAAGCTCAACTTTTCTTTGGCAACAAACATTATCAGTTGTTTTCACAGAAGTGGCAGTCTGGTTTTGTTCATTTTTCACCAATGTCTGCCCAACACCAAAGTCTAAATAACCATAGTTTGTTGATCTTTCAAGTAAAAAGTGTTCAGTGGTTAACTCGGCTCTCAGCTCAAGCAACAGCAAGTGCTTTTCCACCAGCCAACCATCATGTGAGTACAGTGCTGTATGCACACTTCCCACTACTTGGGCAACAAGCGATACCCCGGCTCCAAAAACAACAAAAAAAATGAAAATGTTCTCAGGGTGGAGATTAAAGGCCAATAATGTCTGATCATTTATTCTGAAAGTAGTTTTGGCTTCACAGATCCCTTGCAAGAGTTTGAGAGACACCAGGACACCCCAGAACAGACTTGGAGAGGCCCTGACCGACAAGGAGAGGCTCAGGAGAGCAGGAAAGCCATACGCTTCATGCCCACCAGGCAACAGGGACTGGGCAAAGAGAAAAGATGTTCTACACTCCTTATCTCATGTGGGAATATAATGCAAGCCTGTCTTAAGCAAGTGTTTGTGCCTCCAGATGTTTATTGGGAATTACATGGCAGGGAGTTGGAAGCTGGTCTTTCTGGCTCCAACACACTTGCTTTTTCCCCTGCAGTTAAAAAAAAAAAAAAAGGTATCTTCTTTCTTACCAGCTTATTTTTTTTTTTTTTTAAGTTGGAGTCTCACTCCATCGCTCAGACTGGAGTGCAGTGGCCGCTCCCAGCCACCGCAGCCTCGACCTGCTGGGCTCTGGCGATCCTTCCGCCTCCGCCTTCCAAGTAGCTGGAACTACAGGCGCGCGCTACCACGCCCGGCTGATTTTTTGATTTATTGTAGAGATGAGGTCTTGCTACCCAGGCGGGTCTCAAACCCACGGGCTCAGGCAATTCACTCACCTCAGCCTCCCAAAGCGCGGGATTACAGGCTGAGCCACGAGCCCGGCTTCTTACCAGCTTTGACATAGGAGCCCTTCTTCTCCAGGGTACCCCATCCAAGCCACTTCCTCCACGCCATCTCCTGGGTTGTCACCATTTCCGTGCAGACCCTGGCTTCTTGGAGTAACATCACAAGTTTTACTACCAGTTATCTAAATCAGAAGGACAGAAATACAGTAGGCCGATGTGCGGGACTTCCCAGTGAGCTCATCAGGTATTAACAATCCTTAGTTGAAACTAGCCCTAGAACCTCCACTCAGGTAGCCATAATCAATCCATCTGTCAATCAGAGCTAACAACAGAAGTGAATGTATTTGTCAGCCCGTGTCTAAATCACTAGGAAGCAAGCGTGTGGGATCAGAGTATGAACCTCTTCCTTCCTTTCTAACAAATACAGAAAGTAATTTTGTCAGGAAAATACATGCCTAACTCCAGGTGACAGTGTTTCCTGGAAGCACGAACATAATTTTTAGGGATGAACATTGTTGCCTCCAGTTGACTGACTGGGCTCTCTGAACGTATTACAAGTCCTAACGATCTCCCAGGTGCTTCCCACTCACTTCAAAAGCCTAATGTCATATATGCTTCCACATCTCAAAATTGTGCTGCACTCCTTAGACTGACTGGGGCTCCGTAAACCACTGTCCCCAACTGTCCTCACCCCCTTAACACGTTTCCTGTCTGAACACTTCTGGAATCTGATTATGCTCTGCCCCATCTGCACTGGCCTTACAGTCTAGGGCAGTTGGAGATATTTTTGAAGAAGACGATGAGGAACTGGGATGGGGGGGTTAAGATTCAATCCGAACGTTCAATCATATGGTCACAAGGCTGGTTATGCCTCACTCTTTCCGGGCAGAGAATCAGATTTTGAAATTGCACAATCTTTGCCCTGCCCAGTTAAAACCCAGATTTTAGGGCCGGGTGTGGTGGCTCATGCCTGGAATCTCAGCACTTTGGGAGGTAGAGGCAAGAGGATTGCCTGAGCCCAGGGGTTCAAGATCAGCCTGGGCAACTTGGCAAGACCTCATCTCTACAACAACAACAACAAAATTAGCCTGGTGTGGTGGCGCATACCTGTAGTTCCAGCTACTTGGAAGGCTGAGGCGGAAGGATTGCCTGAGCCCAGTAGGTCGAGACTGTGGTGGCCGTGAGCGTGCCACTACACTCCAGCCTGGTCATCAGAGTGAGACTGACTCAAAAAACAAACAAACAAAAACACATAGATTCTGTCTTGTTCATTCTGCCGCTTCTCAGAATCTCAGATGAAAAGTTGCATGGACAAAAAAGTAATTATTCTTCACGTTTTTCAATTATTCACAGTATTTCTGCCCCTCATTATTCTAGCTGTCATTACAGGGACACTTTTCTGGAGACAAGAATTCTTATGATATACTTTCTACACCAGAAGCTCCTAACCAGTTGCTATTTAAAGTTGTTCTCCTGCCAATCTACCCCAACAAAGGGTAAATCATAAATGAGAGGTGAGACACTCAAAAGGGTGCCCAGCTGGAACCTTCCACACAGAGGACAGAGGTTCCATGGTTTCTCCTAGCTTAGAAAATGTGTCCTCCCAGAATAAAGCTGCCAATGCTTTCTTAAAACCAAAATAAAACAAAACATATACTTTGTTAAAATGCAAACATAGAAAAAGTAGGGGAAAACACAAACATAGAAATACAGAGACTTAAGTTAAATGACCAAAGCTGTTATTTCATTTAGTATTTTACTCAAGCTTAGCGCAAAATTGATTTCCTGCATTATAATAAGCCACATCCCTGTTCACTTGTTGACCTTATTTCTGAAACTACTGGATGACTTTCACTTCTCCAAATTCTTAAGAGTTGTTAACATCCCGACGCCTTCGTGTAAGCTGTTCCCTCTGCCTGAAACACCCTTGCTGCCTGCTCTCAGGTCCAAGTGCAGCTCTCTCATGAAGTTCATGCCCTCTGCGAGCTTCCTCTTCTGCTCCTCCACCCCCTCCCTGTGACCTGGTGCCCTGGCTTCCGCCGTGGAGCCCTATTCCACCCACACTCGGTCCTCTATCCTCCCAACTTAGAAGGTTGTGATGGACTCGGCTTTCGCTTCCACAGGGCTCTTTGTGGGCGTCTTGAAGGCAAAGATCATGTTTTATTCATGTTTATAGTCTCATCACTTAGGACAGTGCCTGATTTAATCTAGATGCTCGTAAATATTGAATGAGTTTTGAGTTTTCCTACTCTCCACATTTAATTTACTTCCCATTTCTTTTAAAGTTTCAATCCTTTTCTTATTCTCTTTACAGTAATGATCTCAAACTCCAGACAAATTGACTATTAGAGACTCAGGAAACCACTTTGGTTTCCAGATCTGTACACTGGAGCAAGGGATACAAAATATTGTAAAAGCCTATGCTTCATCCTTTTTATTTTAGAAAAATACTAAATAAATAAGATCAGGGTTCACTCTGGAAAACTATTTTGCAATATTTTACAAAGTAAGACAAACACCTACCTTTTGATCAAGGAATGTAACTGCTAGATATCTACCCCCAAATAAATGAAAAATGCTCATAAAAACATTTATGACAGCCTTATTCAAAAGTGCAAGAAACTGTAAATAACTCAAATTTCCATCAAGAGGTGGACTGAAAAATAAATTGTGGTCTATTCATACAGTGAAATACTACTTAGCAATAAAAAGAAATGAACTACTAATGTGTGCAACATGACTGACTCTCAAAATATTAAGCTGAATAAAAAGAGCCAGGCCAAAAAAATATATACACGGCATGGTCGGGTTTACTGTAGAATCTTGTGTGTGTGTGTTTGTGTGTGTGTGTGTGTGTGTGTGTGTGTGTTGGAGTCTCACTCTGTTACCCAGGCTGGAGTGCAGAGGCACACTCACAGCCACCACAGCCTCAACCTGCTGGGCTCAGGCGATCCTTCCACTTCAGCCTTCCAAGTAGCCGGAATTACAGGCGCACACTACCACGCCCGGCTAATTTTTTGATTTATTGTAGAGATGAGGGCTCGCCAAGTTGCCTAGGTTGGTCTTGAACCCCTGAGCTCAGGCAATCCTCTCGCCTCAGCCTCCTAAAGTGCTGAGATTACAGGCTTGAGCCACTGCGCTTCACCTACTGTAGAATCTTTTAAAGGCATAGGACCAAGTAGCACCAGTTACCTTCTAGGACTCCCTGAGAGTTACATGAGAGAGTATTTGTAAAGTACTTACTGGCACATAGAACGGGCCTTCAGTACGTACCAGGTGTCACTAGCAGCAGCACCATCATGCCGCTGGTTAAAACCAGTCACGGGTTCTCATCTGTTTCAAGGGAAAGGCTCAGCACTTTTCAGCCCACGCTAAGAAACCTCACAGTCTCCCTTTCACTGCTGTCTTGTACGGGAGCGCCACGCTGCTTGTACTTACCTGCACATCCAGCTTCTACTTGGAGCTCTCTTTCACCAGTCTTCACCTAACCCCCACTCATGTTTAATCTCTTAGGCATCACCTCCTTCAGGAAGCAAGACAAGAAAGATGGAGCTACTGAAGGGAATAGGGAACATGCGGAAGGATCCAGAGGCTGGAAGGTGCTTCAAGTGTTTATGGAGCTGAAGACGGCAGTGGAGAAAGGAAGCGAGGGCAGAGGTAGGAGGCCCCTAGAACCTGAAGAGTTTCTCAGGACTCTGTAAGCCAAGAGTAGGGGTTTAGATTTTGTTCTAAGAGCAACAGAAGGCCTCAGAGGGCTTCAAGCAAGGGCAGGATATAATCAGGTTGACACTGTTTAAAAGATCACTCAGGCTACAATGTAAAAAATGGATAACCAGGCGCAGTGGCTCATACCTATAATCCTGGTTCTCTGGGAAGTAGAGGTGAGAGGACTGCCTGAGTCTAGGGGTTTGAGACCAACCTGGGCAACTTGGCAAGACCTTGTCTCTACAACATATTTAAAAATTAGCCAGGTGTAGTGGTGCACACCTGTGGTTCCAGCTACTTAGAAGGCTGAGGCGTAAGGATCACCTGAACCCAGCAGGTCGAGGCTGTGGTGGCCATAAGCATGCCACTGCACTCCAGCCCGGGTGACAGAGACTCCTACTCAAAAAAAGAAAAAGAAAATGGATAAAGCAGAGAGAAAAAAGTGATCATGGCTGGGCGCAGTGGCTCACACCTGTAATCTCAGCACTTTGGGAGGTGGAAGCGAGAGGATTGCCTGAATCCACGGGTTCGAGACCAGCCTGGGCAACTTGATGAGACCTCATCTCCACAATAAATCAAAAAATTAGCTAGGTGTGGTGGTACACGCCTGTAGTCCCAGCTACTTGGAAGGCTGAGGCGTAAAGTTCACCTGATCCCAGCAGGTCAAGGCTGCAGCAGCTGTGAGCGTGCCACTGCACTCTAGTCTGGATGACAGAGTGAGACTCCGACTCAAAAAAAAAAGTGAGCATAAAGACCCCAGTGTCGTAGTTCAGAATGAGAGACGCCAGTGGTGGGGGCCACAGAGACAGAAACAGGTAGGCCAGCTGGAGACGCCTGTTTCAAGGGAACTGGAATAAAACTTGCTGATGGAGTCGACATAAAGGGGATAAGGGAAAATTCAAAGATGAAGCCAAAGCTGCTTCCTTATGCTACTTACTGACATGGGGAACACTGGAGCAGAAACAGGCTGTGGGTGGAAATCAAATACTTTACTTGGGGCATGTGAACTGTGAGATGCTAAGGGATGTCCAAGGGAAAAGTCAAGTTGAACAGAAGTTCTGAAAAAGGGCTGGAATTTAAGAAATAAATCTGGCAGTAAGCAGCACAGAGATACAACTTAAAATCATGGGAGTACCGGGCACAGTGGCTCACACTTATAATCCCAGCACTTTGGTAGATAGAGGTGAGATAATTGCCTGAGCCCAGGGGTTTGAGACCAGCCTGGGCAACTTGGCGAGACCTTGTCTCTACAATAAATTTTTTAAAACAATGAGCCCGGCATGATGGCGTGTGCCTGTAGTTCCAGCTACTTGGAAGGCTCAGGCAGAAGGATCATCTAAGCCCAGCAGGTCGAGGCTGCAGTGGCCCCGAGCATGCCACTGCACTCCAGCCTAGGCGACAGTGTGAGACTCTGACTCAAAATAAACAAACAAATAAATAAAATCATGGGAGTAAATGGAATTACCTAGGAAGACAGTGTGGAAAGAGACGAGCAGGGGACCTAGGTCCAAGACCCAAGGTAATCTGCTCTTTAGAACAAACCAACGGAACAGATGGAGTGGGCAGGAAGTGGTGGGTGTTTCAGGAGGAAGTGGCCAATGGAGCCCAGAGGAAGGTCAAGAAAGGTCTTTTGGTTTTGGCAATATCGAAGACGTTGACACCTTGTCAAGAGTAGTTTTAATGGCATGACTGGATCAGTAGTCAGATTAAACTGAAAACAGGAGACAAGGAATGTAGCGTTCATTAGGTCAGGCACATGACACTGCTGAAATCTGAGCTTCTGATATACAAAACGAGTCATTTTCTAAGACTTTTAAAAAAAGTTTTAACATAAGAAAAATGAACATATGAGGCAGTAGCTGGAAGGGAATATGGGGTCAAGCAGGGACAGAAAGGAGGGGGCTGAGGGTTTTAGGTGGAAAGACCACACCATGTTTGTATAGATAAAAATAAGGCAACTATTGGCTAAAAGAAATTTGGAAGACAAAATGGAAGATCTGATACTCAGAGAAATGACTTAACTAGAGGATGCGAGACAGAATAGGAAATGTAAGAAGTCATGTTTGCTTATTTCTGCTTGAGCCTCTGATTCTGTGATGAAATGCTGTTCTCTGGAAGGCGGCCTTGGAAACAAAACAGAGCACATGGGCCCCTCGACTTTTGCCTGAGTCACTACATTCCTAAAGATAAATGACCTGCCTGGGCAGCAAGACCTCATCTCTACAATAAATCAAAAAATCAGCCGGGCGGGGTAGCGCATGCCTGTAATTCCGGCTACTTGAAGGGCTGAGGCGGAAGGGATCGCCGGAGCCCAGC
>NW_007247832.1:1153581-1163520 GCF_000164805.1 Carlito syrichta
ACCTGCTGGGCTCCAGCGATCCTTCCACCTCAGCCTTCCAAGTAGCTGTAACTACAGGCACGCGCTACCACGCCCGGTTAATTTTTTTTATTTATTGTAGAGATGAGGTCTCGTCAACTTGCCCAGGCGGGTCTTGAACCCACAGACTCAGGCAATTCACTCACCTCGGCCTCCCAAAGGCGCGGGATTACAGGCTGAGCTACCGAGCCCGGCAGAATTCTTAATAAAACTAACTTTACTTATCTGAAAGCTTGATTTTTTTCTTCAGTCAGCAGTAGATAAGCAAACTAACTCTGTCACTGCAGCGGGGGACGCTAAACACTACTGACTACCCATTCCATAGTGGTTGATTGTGAATCTATGGCAGGGGCTAAAAACCCAAATGCTGATGGCATCAGGCAAGTTAATGAACTAAGCAGAGTGGCTGGAAGGAACTCAAGAAGACATGGTACACCTAAAGGGACAGTCACTGGATTGCCGCCAGTGAGCCTGCCAACCCTATGTTGTCACAACTTACTTTTTGAGGGAAGCCAAAAAATCTTTATTTAAAAAAAAAATGTAATATGTCATCATTCAAAACACACTTTTTTTAAAAAGAAGAAAAACATGTCTGAGTACACAAAACACAGTCCTGAAATTACTCGTTTGTGATGTCTTCACACCACTTGGCTTGTTTACAAGAGTTTCTCCAGTTCTCACCTGTGGGGGTGCTGCCATGGAGACCAATGATTGCATTTATCCAAGGCTGCTGCTAGCTAAGACTGATGTGAAAGAAAAAGTGACTGGAGGTAGCTAAAAGGGAGTGATGGTAATGAAGTATAGAAAACTAAGTTGGATAAAGATGGATATACAAACTAATGGTCACAGCAAAGGTGGAACAGTCAATGTCTTGAAAGAAATAACAAAGAGCAATCCTATTCCTTCTCAAGTTCTTGTGCAAGTGACTTAAAGGCTGAAGACTGTGATGACAGAAACACGTACATTTAAAAATTTAAAGCTGATGTTTTTAAAAATGACAAGTTCTAGATGCATCAGGAAAGTCAGTCAGAAGCACACACTTAAGCCGGGCATGGTGGTTCAGGCCTGTAACCCCAGCACTTTGGAAGGCAGAGGAGAGGATTGCCTGAGCCCAGGGGTTTGAGACCAGCCTGGGCAACTTGGCAAGACCTTGTCTCTACAATAATAAAAAAAAAAATTAGCTGGATTTGGTGGCTCATGCCTCATGGTTGAGGCTGCTGCAGTGGTAAGTGTGCCCCTGCACTTCAGCCTGGGCAACAGAGTGAAACTCAGACTCAAAAAAAACAAAACAAAAAACACTACTGTCCAGGTTATCAAAAATAAGGAAAGTCTGAGAAACTGCCACATGCAAGAGGTACATAAAAAGACTTGCTAAGGAAATGTCATGTGATATCCTGGGTGGGCTCCTGGGCCAAAAGAAGGAGACTGGGTAAAAATCCAAAGAAAACTGAATAAAATAAAGACTTCGATTACTAATAACATACAACGTTGGTTCATTAACTGCAACAAATGTACCATACTAGTGTGGGGACACTGAATGCTGGAAACATGGGAATTCTCTGGAACATTTTCTCAATTTTTAAAGTTAATCTAAAACAATCTTTAAAAATAGACTTTTAAAAAAATAGGTGACTGAAATCTTTTTAAAAAGCCTATTAAATTAAAAATTACATATTTTAAGCCAGGCACATTGGCTCAAGCCTGTAATCCCACACTTTCAGAGGCTGAGGCAAGAGGATTGCCTGAGTCCGGGGGGTTCAAGACCAGCCTGGGCTACTTGGAGAAACCTCGTGTCTACAATAAATCCAAAAATTAGCCGGACGTGGTGCACACGCCTGTAGTTCCAGTTACTCGGAAGGCTGAGGCGGTAGGATCGCCTGCGCCCAGCAGGTCGACGCTGCAGTGGCCGTGAGTGTGCCACTGCACTCCAGCCCGGGCGGCAGTGAGACTCCAACTCAGAAAACAAAGCAAAACAAAACAAAACAACTGGGCATGGTGACTCATGCCTGCAATCTCGGCACTTTGGGAGGCAGAGGCAAGAGAACTGCCTGAGTCCAGGGGTTCGAGACCAGCCTGGGCGACTGGACCTCATCTCTACAGTAAATCAAAAAATTAGCCAGGCGTGGTGGCACGCGCCTGCAGTTTCAGCTACTTGGAAGGCTGAGGCGGAAGGATCGTCGGAGCCCAGCAGGTGGAGGCCGTGAGCATGCCAGGGTGACACACTGAGACTCCAACTCAAAAAACAAAACAAAACAAAAAAAATAGGTAGGCATCCGATCGTCTCTTCTTTGTTTTTCTCCGTCTTCCTCCTCTGGCCCCATCACACCGCGCCGAGTCTTGTCTTAATAGCGTGTATCATCCATCCTCCTAACGACCAGCGAAGAACTCGCGCGATGGGCGTGTCTCACGAGGGAGGCTCCATCGCAGGGCTGTCACCTACCCCCGGTCCCCATGTCCACGTTCCTACAGGACACGCTTTAGGGGCGGGACGCCGGGGATCAAGACGTGAACCTCTGGCTTTACCAGATTTTGCCAAACTGCTTTCCAAAGTGGTTTTCACACCTGCGGGAAGCCAAAGGGTTTCAAACCCGCGTCGGCTTCAGTGGGGTTGTTAATAACCCACAAACAAGATGCAAGGTGTGTAGCGTTAGACCTGCAGGGAATTCAAGACAAAAAGCCTCTCTAAAGACCTGCCAGCGAGGCAAGGGGCTACAGTCGGCCTCGGGTGCCCACGGAGTCATCCTTGCAAACGAGCGGCTGTCACGAGCGCTCCGGAAGGCTTCCACGTCACAGGACCAGCCGCCGGCTTCCGCCGGAAGACTCAGGCCCGCTTCCGGCGTCAGCCGTGACGCAGGGGAGGACGTGCGCACGCTCGGGGCGTCTGTGTCCTGGTTGTCGTCCTTGAAGGCCCCTTTCCGGGCTGTCTGACCCGGTCCCAGTGTCGGCTCGTGTTAGCCGCTTGCCCTTTTTTTTTTTTTTTTTTTTTGCAAGAAAGGAAAATATCCTCACAGGCTCTTCTTGTTCTCAGGGACGACTTTCCTTCCCGGAAAAGCATGGCTCTCGGCCGGCATTTCCTTCCGGCAGCGCTGCGGGCAGCCCGCAGGCCCTTGTAAGGCGCGCGTCGCGGCCCCGCCCCCTTCCTTTCGGCCGGAACCGCCATCTTCCAGGTAGGGCCTGCGCGCGTGGCTCCGCGCGTCCGGCGCTCCGTGGACGTGGCCCCGCGGCTCAGCGACTGCTGAGGTCAGGGCTGGGGACCTCAGGGCGGCCGTCTAGCCAGTTGGGCCCCTACCTGGCGTAGGCGAGTGAGGCCTTGTCTCGCCAGACGCGGGCCAGCGTGTGCCGGGTCGGGGCCTGGGGCTGCGGACCGGACTGCGAGGTCGCGGCCCTGCGGGGGGACGGTCTCGAGAAAGACGGGGCCGGGTCCCCGGGGTGTGACGACTCGAGCTACTCTAGGAAGGGCTTCGTTTCCTAGCTTCAGCTCTGGTGCCGTGTGTGGGTGGCTCTCGGATAGGCCGTGTGGGGCCGCGTGGTCTGATGGCTTCGGAACTCCTTCCCGTGTAGCTTTTTTTTAACGCCTAGACTTGGGATGTGGTCGGGGAGGGGCTTAGGGGTCTCTGAGCCGCGTCCCGTGGGGCCTAGATACGTGGGGAAGCCTGGGCCTGCGGTCGGAAACGGGGTGGGTGCCAGCGCCCACCGGTGATGGCCCCCTGGCTGCTCTTAGTGGAGGCAGGAGGTGACTTCTAGTTGTTTTATTTATTTTACGTCGGAGTCTCACTTTGTCGCCCAGGCCGGAGAGCAGTGGCGCGCTCTCGTCCACTGCATCCTCGACCTGCTAGGCTCAGGCGATTCTTCTGCTTCAGCCTTACAAGTAGCTGGAACTACAGGCAAGCGCCACGATGCCCAGCTAATTTTTTGTTTTATTGTAGAGACGGGGGTCTCACCAAATTGTCCAGGCTGGTCTCGAACCCCTGAGCTCAGGGAATCCTCTTCTCTCGGCCTCCCAAAGTCCTGGGATTACAGGCGTGAGCCCCTCTGTCCGGCCTCTGGTTGTTTTAAAAATCGTGGCCCCAGATGGCATTTGGACACACGGGAAGTGTTTAAAGGTTGCAACACCGGTGTTGGCATCAAGACGAGGGCAGCACAGGCCAGGGGGGGGGGGGTTGGTGTCTGGTTTAGAAGTTTAGGATGAAAGTTGCTTTCGGGCAGCTGTCTCAGTTGCTCATCATTCTGTCTTGCTTGTGGATATGAGCAACCCAGCTGGGAGAGTCGGAACATACTGCAGGTTGCATCCCCCAGGAGAGGACGATGGGCATAATTTGGGACACCGTTGTAGACGCTGGATCATTGCTTGGCACAGGAACCGCATTCTGTTTTATATGCGTGGGGTCTACATGGAAAGTGGGTTTCTAGGGAAACGGGTTGAGTGGAGGAGCATGGACTCTGGGATCAGAAAGGACGGATTCTGACACTTTGTGATCCCATGAAACGACTTGAGTCTGCAGGGCATCATTCCTTGCTTATGGACGTAACCTAAGTTCTTGAACTTTACACATCTGTAGAGACTTGGAGGATTATAGTCGGGCGTCTGGCACTTAATAGGCTCACAGTTTCCTTTTTTTTTTTTTTAAGAGTAAAAGATGCGTCCATTATAACAATGGTTTGGCTTTGGTGGGCTTGAGACATCACTCTTTGCCACAGTTTTTATGAAAAAGGTGCCTCATTCTTGTTTTGCTTTTTGTTTTTTTTTTGAGTTGGAGTCTCACTCTGTCACCCAGATTGGAGTGCAGTGGCCGCTCCCAGCCACCGCAGCCTCCACCTGCTGGGCTCCGGCGATCCTTCTGCCTCAGCCTTCCGAGTAGCCGGAATTACAGGCATGCGCTACCACGCCCGGCTGATTTTTTGATTTATTGTAGAGATGAGGTCTTGCTGCCCAGGCAGGTCTCGAACCTATGGGCTCAGGCAATCCACTCACCTCAGCCTCCCAACGGCGCGGGATTACAGGCTGAGCCACTGAGCCCGGCTTAAGGTGCCTCATTCTTTAAGGAGCATTAATAAATTGAGAGAAAGATTTATGTTGGAGTTCTGTCAATGAGCTGAGTCTGGTACATTGTGTTTATTTTATTTTTATTTTTTGAGATGGAGTCTCATTCTGTTGCCCAGGTTGGAGGGCAGTGGCACACTCCTGGCCACCGCAACCTCAACTTGCTGGACTCAGGCTTTCAAGTAACTGGAACTACAGACAGGAACCACCTTGCCTGGTTAGTTTTTTGATTTATTGTAGAGTTGAAGGCTTGAACCTGTGGGCTCAGGCAGTCTTGCCTCAACCTCCCAAAGTGCTGGGATTACAGGCATGAGCTACCATGCCCGGCCCATTTTGCTTTATGATAGGAGTGATTGCTAGGAATGGCCAGTGACCAGAGAGCTGTTAAAACCATTGCTTCCGCCTTTTGGGAAACGGCCTAAAGGCCTTCAAGTAGATTCTTAGATAATGATAAATTAGCTACCAGTTAAAGTGCTGTGGAGCACTTTATATGTGCCAAGAACTGCTGAGTTCTCCTTAGACATTACCTCAGCTATAAAAATGTTGACCCCGTTTTACCGATGAAGATGAGAGCTAAAATGGGAGTCTCCCAGCAAGTGGTGGAGCTCGTGTCAAATGTAGGCCAATGATTATACATCCTGGGTCCCCCCACCTTCTACCCTACCCACATTTCTTGTCAAATTATAAGAAATGTGAAGTGAACTGAGGAATTTTTTGACAGTTAAATAGATGCTGTATGAAATGTTCTCGTTACAGAAAGTGTGGTTGGTAAGAAAAGCGATTTAATCCACTGTATAAGAATGTAAGGCTGAGTTTTATTGTGTTCTCCAGTGAATTATCCTCTGGCTAGTAAGTCCAGTGCCCTTTCTAGTCTGGATTCCACAGATAACCACTTGTTAGAACTTGTGTTTTTATATTCTAGTAGGGAAATTGCACTGGTTTAATCTCATACCCAGTTCTACTTAGGGCTGTTTTGATGTTATAGAAGAACTTTGGCAGTTTGGGCAAAGACCTTACTTGATAAAACAGTAGCTTTTTGCTTTTTTTTTTTTTTTTGAGTTGGAGTCTCTGTCGCCCAGACTGGAGTGCAGTGGCCGCTCCCGGCCACCGCAGCCTCAACCTGCTGGGCTCCGGCGATCTTCCGCCTCAGCCTTCCAAGTAGCTGGAACTACAGGCATGCGCTACCACGCTCGGCTGATTTTTTTTTTTTATTGCAGAGATGAGGTCTTGCTGCCCAGGCAGGTCTCGAACCTGCAGACTCAGGCAATCCACTCACCTCAGCCTCCCAAAGGCGCGGGATTACAGGCTGAGCCACCAAGCCCGGCTAGTTTTTTACATTTTAAGAGAAGTAGTTGATTGCTGATCCAGCTTGTTAGGTTGTTCCCTAAATCTCATATTGCTACTGAAATGCAAGTGTTCGAAATTACAGGTTTTTGGCAGTAGTGAGATACTACTGTGGTGGCGGTGGGGACACAGTATCAATAAGGGTACTTGATCTCAAACCAGACAAAGTGGGGACCAGAAGGAGGCCCAGACTTTCTACCTGTACGATGTCCGCTTTTATGCCTAATCTTGAATCGTGCACTGCGTCTTTAAAATGAAAATATGTGTTAAAAAAGAGAAATTACAGATTTTTTGGTTAAATACCACTTTTCAGTTGTATTTGACTGTAACACTTTGTGGTTTCAGTAATTCACCAAAATGACGAACACAAAGGGAAAGAGGAGGGGCACGCGGTACATGTTCTCCAGGCCGTTCAGAAAACATGGTGAGTAGGTTTACCCTCTGAGAGAAAGCATTTGTGTCTTGATACATGTGTGTGTTAACTAAATATTGATGCAGGGTTAAACTTTGGAGAGAGGTGATTTATTTTTTTTAGTTGGAATCTCAATGGAATCTCCACTCTGCTACCCAGGCTGGAGTGCAGTGATATGCTCACAGCCACTGCAGCCTCGGCCTGCTGGGCTCAGGCGATCCTTCCACCTCAGCCTTCCAAGTAGCTGGAACTACAGGCATGCACCACCATGCCCGGCTAATCTTTTGATTTATTGTAGAGATGATGTTGCCCAGGCTGGTCTCGAACCCGTGGGGTCAGGCAATCCTCTTGCCTCTGCCACCCTATTGCTGGGATTACAGGTGTGAGCCTACCACACCTGGCTAGTAATAAGGTTCTTAAATGTGTGTAACTGTCAAAGGTGATAGTTGAAAGTTAGTAAAATTACATATCTTATACTCTAGGCATTTTTTGTTGATACTGACCATGCCATTTTTTTTTTTTTGTAGGAGTTGTTCCTTTGGCCACATACATGCGAATCTATAAAAAAGGTGATATTGTAGACATCAAGGTAAGTTAAGGAATTGGGGAAATAATACAAGAAAAGTTAATCTAGCATAGGAATTAAAATACTAGTGTTATGCTGCATCGTGAGAATATAGAATGGATGTTTTCAGGTGTTATTCTTTTATATTGAGTCTAAATTTTCCTCATTACTTGCTTGGACTTAACAGCTATTGGAAAATTAAGGGAAGAAATCATGAGTTTGTCAGGGTTAAATGGAATACCTTAATGCAAAATGTAATTATTAATAGAGATTACAATTTTTATAAGAATCCCTCAATGAAGGCTATATTTCATGTCTAGTGTTTAATGTATCCTGTCACTCTAGAGCTTAATGATGATTGTCTTTTTGATTGCTTGAAGCAATGTGAAAAACACATTTCACCGGCTCTGAAAGCTCTTGAGTTGCCATCTAAAATAAGTCCTAGAATATCTTTGTTTTTTTTAAATAAAAATCAACTTGAAAGGGAGGTGGAAGTGCTGATCTAACACTTGTCTCCTTTCTTAACAGGGAATGGGTACTGTTCAGAAAGGAATGCCCCACAAATGTTACCATGGCAAGACAGGAAGAGTCTATAATGTCACCCAGCATGCTGTTGGCATTGTTGTTAACAAACAAGTCAAGTAAGTAACGCAGTTCTTTGTGGCTAATTGGTATTCCTCAGACCCCCTTTCACTTTGCCAATTAGACTTATGTCTTTATTGGTCATTCAAGTGGGGCAAAGGAAATATCCTTTTAAAACTCAGGCAAACTGGGTGTTTGTCTTGTCTCCTGTCAGAGGAAACAAATTAAAATGGACTAGTATTCATAAAGATAAGTTTAGTATGCCTTAAATATTATTAGCCATCTGGCTTTGATTAAATTTCTTGTGTTTTAAATTCTATCATCTCAGAAGAGAGTGTAAAAGTAGGGTTCTCTTCGAGGTCTCTTCCAGTAAAATCAACAATTGATTGTAGATTAATCAAGCCATCAGCTTTCTGGTTTCTCCTATCTGGGCAAAAGGCTCATGATGTATTTTATAAATGAAACTGCCAAAACAGTTTTCTGCATTACTGTTTTTGATAAAGCACTTACAAGAATTTCTGCTCTCTCCAGGGGCAAGATTCTTGCCAAAAGAATTAATGTGCGTATTGAACATATTAAGCACTCGAAGAGTCGAGATAGCTTCCTGAAACGTGTGAAGGAAAATGACCAGAAAAAGAAGGAAGCCAAGGAGAAAGGCACGTGGGTTCAGCTGAAGCGCCAGGTAAGAGCTTGACCTGACAGTTTTGGCATTGGTCTTGGGGAACATGATCGTCTTTGATCTGTCCCTTTATATGAAGTTTAAGAATTGAGAATACATTGTTTCACTGATTCTGAGAGTACTTTAAAGTTGAGTTTTAATGTTTGACATAATCACTTTATTCCCTGTTTTCCTTTAATAGCCTGCTCCACCAAGAGAAGCACACTTTGTGAGAACCAACGGAAAGGAGCCCGAGCTTCTGGAACCTATTCCCTATGAATTTATGGCTTAATGGGTGTCAAAAATAAAAGATCTCTGGATCATAAAAATGCTTGTCTTCATTGAATGGCAGTGTGGTGTCCCCTTCTCTAGAAAATGAGCTAAATTTTAGTTGTGTCCTAATTCATTGTATAATGTCTTTACCATTCAGATGTAGTGTTTTTCTACCTGAAAGATGTATGATTGCTTAATGTACAATAAATATATGCTGGTTAGAAAAAGGCCACATATTACTTAAGAAATATTTAAACTGTTTGACGATGATCTTTCTAAAATCACCATGGAAAACAATTCAAAAAGTAGGTGGAAGTTATCTACTGCATTATAGCTAAGCCCAGAGAAAGCTAATTACTCACTTGTATTATAAATTGAACAGCTGGATTTTGAGGACTCAGAGCTTGCCTTTGAGGCCTACTACTTAAAAATAGGTTGTTTAGCCGGGCTCGGTGGCTTAGCCTGTAATCCTGCGCTTTGGGAGCCTGAGGTGAGTGAATTGCCTGAGCCTGCGCGTTCGAGACCCGCCTGGGCAACTTGGTGAGACCTCATCTGTACAATAAATCAAAAAAATTGCCGGGTGTGGTAGCGCGTGCCTGTAGTTCCAGCTACTTGGAAGGCTGAGGCGGAAGGATCGCTGGAGCCCAGCAGGTTGAGGCTGCGGTGGCCAGGAGCGGTCACTGCACTCCAGTCTGGGCAACAGAATGAGACACCAACTCAAAAACAAAAAAAACAGATTGTTTAAAGCACCCTGTTTTTTGAGTTACATCCTAGCTTTGAATTGCTTTGGCCATTCACGGAACAGAGCTCAGAAAACAGTAGTGTAAATGGCATCTGTCTTAGACTGTTTGTCCTACTGTAACAACATACCACAGATTTGGGTGGACAATGGAAATCTCTTGTGTTTCTGGAAGCCAGAAAGTCCCTGGTCTCTGCTTCCAAAATGTGCCCTGTTGCTCTGTACTCCTGTGGGAGGATCTACCCTCAGATGCTAGAAGTGCTGGAAGGCGAAGGGATGTCAACAACCTCATGTGAGGAAGGGGCCT
>NW_007247832.1:1163540-1177608 GCF_000164805.1 Carlito syrichta
CCGCTTGCCCTTTCAGAAGGCATGGATGACTGCCCTCGCTTTTTAGTAGCCCCACTACCTCAGTGCCCAGTGGGATTAGATTTCTGCATGAATGTTGGAGGGGACACTGAAGCCACAACACTCAGTTTGCCGTATTCAGTCAGGTTGCATACCTTTTACCTCTTTACAAAAATGACCCTGACCTCGGTCCTTGAAACAACAGCCTTGCTGGTCTTGACAGGCTTTGAGTTCATTTCACACCCTGGGTTGTCTTCTCATCTAGCCTTGAAGATTCTGCACAGCCTTGTAGTGCTGTGCTTACTGTGAGGACAAAACACCTAGTTTGTTTAGTGAGTGAGAAAGAGTCTGCTTGATGGCCTAGAGTTTTCTCCAGTGAAGTGGCGTGGGTCACAGGTGTGCTTTGAAATCCAGCACGTCTGGATTTGGGTCTCAGCCTATGTAATAACTGCCCTGGACGACTCACATCCCAGTAGGGGAGGTTGCATTTATTTATTGAGTCGGGGTCTCTTGCCCAGGCTGGAGTGCAGTGGCACACTCATGGCCACTGCAGCTTCAACCTGCTGGGCTCAGGCGATCAGCCTTGCAAGTTGCTGGAACTACAGACGCGTGCCGCCACACCTGGCTATTTTTTTTGTTTATTGTAGAGACGAGGTCTCACCGAGTTGCCCAGGCTGGTCTTGAACCCCTAGGCTCAGGCAATCTTCGCCTCAGCCTCCCAAAGTGCTGGGATTACAGGCTTGAGCCACCACGCCCGGAAGAGGGTTGCATTTAAACAGGCTGTTATCACGGATCCCTGGGAAATTTCAGCCTACTTTTCTCACCGCCACCAACCGCTCCTGTGCACTGGCGGTTCTCACCACTAGTGGCCCTGTTCTGCATTTGCCCAGGGCTCAGCCACATGCCCAAATGCGGTCATCTTAAACTCACATCCTTCATTCTTGTGTTTGAAAATTGTGTATCCCCTGAGGGCCTTTGTGTCTGTTCCTTCTCTCCATCCCTGTTCCTTTAGTCACACTTTCATTCTCCCTTGATTATAGCAGCTTCCGGGCTCCACATTTTGCTCATTCTGTTACTATATTGCCAATTGCTTCACCTTTGTGACTCAGTTTTCTTACCTGAAAAGGGGGTGATTAAAGTGCCCCCGAGAGGGTGATTGTGAGGATTGGGTGTGAGTACTGACGAAGCACTTAGTGTGGTATCATAGGGTGAGTAGTCAGTAACCATCAGCCTGTATTTCATAGTCTCGGCTAACTGAGGACGTTGCAGTTTTTAGATGCCCAAAACTAGGCTGTTGCTCTCCAGCTAACCTAGAACTCCTAATACTTAGATTTTAAGGGTGGATTGTGACTCTCCCTCTTTTTTCGGGAGCAGGAGATATCCTTACCCTATTTATAGGATTGAGAGGTCAAACTTTGGAAAGCTGAGATCTCTCTGTTAACGAATGGGCAATTAATCTGTACTAACATTTGACCAGTTTATTTCATCCTCGTGACTGCTTTGAGATGTGGGGACTATATTTTATGATAAAGATAAGAGACTCAATAAGAGAAGATACCTCACTCATGGTCACATTGCCAGAAAGTGGCAGAGCCGGGTCTTGAACCCGGAATCCTTATGCCAGAGTTCCCCTGATCTCTGTGCTGTCTGACCACCATGTAGAAGCCTAATGACTCCAATACATTCGCGGTGGGAGGGGGTGGTGCCAAGCAATGTCTGGAACTGCATGTATTTACCGTGTACAATTGGATGAGTGCAGACACCTATGATACCTTTGTAGTCTGGTTCCTACTTAATTGTTTTCCCTTTTACTTCCTGTTACTGATTTCCTACTTTAGCTATTAGGAAAAACGTGTTTTTGCAGCTGTCTGCATGTGCGCTTGCCTTTGCCTGAAATGCCTGCACCGTCCTTGGTTTAACTGGTGAGTTCCTGCGTGTCCTTCAACACACATTCGATGACACTCATGTTCATTGTGCTCTCATAGGTGACACCTTCCCTGAAGCAAGTATTTCCAGGGGAGAGAGGAAGAAAGCACTTGGGATCAAATAGGAGACATTACTTCTGGTTTGAGTTGGTGGAATAGAATTCCTGGCATCTTAGTTCCCATGACAGGTGTGTTTGCTTCTGTTACAGTGTTTATCATTTTGTTAAGCGTGTGTCTTCCCCTCTACAACCTGAGGTTAGGGAATGTGTCTTATTAATCTCTGCACTCTTGGTGTCGGATATGTAGTAAACATTCAGTATATGCCCTGTCAATTAATGAGAATTAATGAGAAAAGCACTGCTGGTTTGTTTTTTTTTTTTTCTTTTTTTGAGTTGGAGTCTCACTCTGTCGCTTGGGCTGGAGTGCAGTGGCATGCTCACAGCCACTGCAGCCTCCACCTGCTGGGCTCAGGTGATGCTTCTACCTCAACCTTTGAAGTAGCTGGACCTATAGGCACATGCCACCATGCCCCACTAATTTTTTTTTTTTTTTTGTTAGATTCTCACTCCATCGCCCATGCTGGAGTGCAGTGGCATGCTCACAGCCACTCCAGTGTCGACCTGCTGGGTCAGGCGATCTTTCCGTCTCAGCCTTCCAAGTAGCCAGAACTACAGGCCTGTACTACACCTGGCTTATTTTTTGATTTACTGTAGATATGAGGTCTCACTAAGTTACCCAGGCTGTTCTTGAACCTTTGGGCTCAGGTGCTCCCCTCACCTTGGCCTCCCAAAGTGCTGGGATTACAGGCTTGAGCCATCATGTAATTTTTTGGTTTATTGTAGAGATGAGGTATCGCTATATTGTCCAGGCTGGTCTCAAACCCATGGACTCAGGGAATCCGCTCAACTTGGCCTCTCCAAGTGCTGGGATTATAGGCGTGAGCCACTGTGCCCAGCTGCCAAACACTGCTGTTTTTTAAAAATGAATAGACATTTCTGTGTGTTCACTCTTATCTTCCTTTGGACTTTACAAAGCTATAGTGTTGCTTTGAATGTGGAAGGCAAAGAACCCGTTTGCTCATGAGCAAGTGGGATGTTAAATCTCCCCTGGGATGTGGAAAGATCAGGAGACCACAGACATTCCTTTGTTCATTCCCCAACAAGTCGTGTAACCCTCATCTTTCACTGTCAGATGATGTCACCTGCATGAGTGTAGGGGTTTGGACCAAATGATCACTAGAGGTCATTTGTGCACTTAGCATCCATGATTCAATGTCTTACCACTACCAGGTAAAGTCACCATTGTGAGTGTGAACTGTGACTTGTCAAAAAGAGAAATGGGACTTTGAGATGCTTCCGTTCAGGAGGGCTGGTGAAGCTATTGAGAAATGGTAACAACATGCAACTGTTGTCCTCAGAGCGGATACTTGGAAAATGAGACTTTCCATTTAATGCACACCCAGCAATTTTCCAAAAAACTCTGGAAGGCAATACTGTGACTATGCATATAATTTTTTGTATTTTGGGTTGAATTTTTTTTTTTTTGATTCGGAGTCTCACTCTGTTACCCAGGTTGGAGTGGAGTGGCATGCTCACAGCCACCACAGCCTTGACCTGCTGGGCTCAGGGGATTCTTCCGCATCAGCTTTGCAAGTAACTGGAACTACAGGAGTGTGCCACCACACCTGGCTAATTTTTAAAAATTTTTATTGTAGAGATGACGTCTTGCCATGTTGCTCAGGCTGGTCTTGAACTCAGGCAGTCCTCTTGCCTTGGCCTTTCAAAGTGCTGGGATGACAGGTGTGAGCCACCCGCCCAACTGGATTGATCTTTAAAGATAGGTGTTCTCAGGCATGGTGGTTCACACCTTTCATCCTATTACTTTGGGAGGTGGAGGTGAGAGGATTGCCTGAGCCCAGGGGTTCAAGACCAGCCTGGACAACTTGGCGAGACCTCATCTCTACAATAAGTCATAAGATTAGTTGAGTGTGGTGGCATACGCCTGTAGTTCCAGCTATTTGGAAGACTGAGCCAGAAGGATCACCTGAGCCCAGCAAGTCAAGGCTACGGTGGCAGTGAGCATACCATTGCACTCCAGCCTGGGCAACAGAGTGAAATTCTGACTCAAAAAATAAAAATAAATGGTAGGTTTTCTCACAAGCACAATACTGGATTAAAGAATATGTTTTCTAGTTTCTCGATCCATTTTGATGAAGATTTTTCCTAAAGGGTTGTGCCAGTTTGCACTCCGACCTCCAATAAATGAAAATGCTTGTCTCAGTGCTCTCATCAACGACGGTTGTTAGAACTTGGTCTTTGCAAATGTGGTGAGAAGAAATGTTACATTTCTTTGTTGTTATTAAGTTTGACTTCAGTTAGCTTCTGGAACACTTTCTTGGATTCCTTTTGCCTCTCTGCAGTCTTTGCTGGGTCTCACTGCCTTTCTGACCTCCGAATATTGAAGTGCCTTTATATTCCAGGTGATATTTAGCCTCATGACTTTGAATGCCATTTATATCCTGACAATTACCCTGGCCTACAAAACCCTGCGGTATCTGTCCCATGGCTGCCTTTGTGACCTAGTCTTGTACCACTTCCCAGCCCCAGAGTCAGATTCAGTTACACTAGCCTCTCGCTGTGCCTTTAGTATGCCAAGTATGTTCTTGTCTCAGGGCTTTTGTACTTGACTTTCCTCCATCTAGAATGATCTTCATAGATCCCTGCA
This sequence comes from Carlito syrichta, assembly GCF_000164805.1. Taxonomy (NCBI): domain Eukaryota; kingdom Metazoa; phylum Chordata; class Mammalia; order Primates; family Tarsiidae; genus Carlito; species Carlito syrichta. Next base: position 1,168,187 of record NW_007247832.1, read on the forward strand.
GCTTGTTCCCTTTCCTTTAATGCCCTATAAAAAGTAGCAAACCTTCTCCATCATGCTCTATCTCTTTACTGTTCTTTAAGTACTTATCACTCCCCAATATGTGTTGTGTCATGTTGGGTGGTCCGAGTTTTTACCAACTTGTATCTCTATATCTCTTTTTTGACTAAGGATATTTGTGGGTACCTACTCTATAGGGAGGGAGGGGAAGAGAGACAAACACCACGAGGACATTAGGGAGGTGGCCGTGGAAGAGGAATAGTAAGATCCGGGCACCCACATTAAACAAGGCCAAAGAGGTGTGAAGGAAGGTCACTGGGAGTAAGTGGGAAGAGCTTCGGTATTGGCCAGGCTCTTGTTTCGTGGGCTATCCTGGTCTCTCTCTACCCCGTTCAAGCGCTGCCTCTCTGACTTAAGCTTTGCAAAAGCGCGCACATTCACCAGGCAGCCTTTCCCAACCTTCCTGCTCCCTCTCCTAGCTACGCTTCCTGGTCGCCCACTGCAAATCTGCCTTCCGCCTCCACCACATTGATGAAACCATCCTCTTAAAGGTTACCAAGAACTTGTTAATTAGTGAATGTAGAGACCTTTTCCAAGCTAATTTTATCTCCATAATATTTGGCAGAGTCAAATATTTTTTTCTCTCCCAGAGGCTCCTCCCACCTCCCTGTCTGATTCTTCCTAGAGTCCCCCACCCTGAACTCGGGCTTCTCCTCCTCCATAAGCTATTCCTGGGATACCTAAGCCAAGGGTTCCCAGATGTCAGATCAGTCTCATCTGGGATCTTGTTGAAAACGCAGACCTGCACCAGACCCTCCAGTCTGACATTCCGGGGTGGGGCCCAGCACTGCCTTTAACGGAGGCGCTATGTGAGTGAGACGCTTGTGCATGTTTCAGATCCGCTGATTGGTGCATTCAGCTTTCTCTGGGGCCTGCCGAGCTACCCCTCTTGGAAGTGGAAGATCCAGATCTGCGTTTCCAAGTCCCTCTTGGGCAGCTCACGGTTTCAGAGCTAGGAGATGAATTAAGTTGCAACTGCTGAGCCTTGAGGAGTGTGTGTGTGTGTGTGTGTGTGTATGTGTGTGTGTTGATGCAACTATGTGCCTGCCTTGAAATGCAGGTCCTTTGAAACCATGCATTCACCACAGATTGTCTATTTATAAATTGATCCCTTTCTATCCAGTTCCCTTTTCTTGCACTTGTCAGTGAAAATGAAGAAAAATGCTCTAACTATAAAACTATCCACCCCATTTTTGTATTATTATTATTTTTTAAGTCAGAGTCTCACTCTATCACCCAGATTGAAATGCAGTGGCATGCTCCTAGCCACTGCAGCCTTGACCTGCTGGGCTCAGGTGGCGATCCCTCCACCTCGGCCTTCCATGTAGCTAGAACTACAGGTGCCACCACGCCTAGCTAATTTTTAAATATTTTTTGTAGAGACAAGGTCTTGCCATGTTGCCCAGGCTGGTCTCAAACCCATGGGCTCAGGCAACCCTTTTGCCTCCACCTCCCAAAGTACTAAGATTACAGGTGTGAGCCACCATGCCTGGCCTCCACCCTGTTTTTAAAAGAATAAGAGCCATGACTGTAGATAAATGGCCCCTTGGACTTTGAACTTTGTCTCTTCTGATCTAGCCGGGTATCTTCTAAGGCATTGCTTACATACAGGTGAAACAATTCTCAAGGGTTGGATAAAATGTATCACACTCTGGTTTTTTTTTTGTTTGTTTTTTATTTTTTGAGTCAGAGTCTCACTCTGTCACCCAGGTTGGAGTGCAGTGGCACAATCACAGCTAGCCATAGCTTCCACCTGCTGGACTCAAGCGATCCTTTGACCTCAGCCTTCCAAGCAGCTAGAACTACAAGTGTGTGCCACCATGCCTGGCTAATTTTTTGATTTTTTTTTGTAGAGACGAGGTCTTACCAACTTGCCCAGGCTGGTCTCGAACCCCTGGACTCAGGCAATCCTCTCACCTCCATTTCCCATAGTGCTAGGACTACAGGGGTGAGCCACCTCACTCTTTTTGAAGTTTTCTCTGAATATTGTGGTAAAAGCAAACAAAACTCTCAGATTCATGTCCCTTCCACGTTCTTACTAGTGTAGTATTAGCATTTTCTCTGTACTGGAATGGAAAAAATGTGAAAAGATAATATAAACAATTGCTAAAATATAAACAAGGCGGATTGATCTTATTTTTTGAGCACAAGAGAGATTCCTTGAAACTGGGTTTGATTTGCGTGGAATATGAGTGTTTGTAGCATTTTTTTTTTTCATGCCCAGCTCCATTTAAAGGGAAAAAGATTTGGGTGCTGTCCACTCACACAGCTTCTCCGCAGAACCTTCTGGACACGCGCTCAGGTGTGATAGCAGCATGAGGCAACAGCTGCAGCTGATCCTGCCCAGGGGGAGAATGTGCTGGTGGAGTGAATAAGCCCTGGGGGTCTGCACTGAGGTTCTTCTCCAGCAGCAGAGGCACATGAGTCTCCAAGGTCACGAATGGAGGACGTACTCATGTCTACATCTGCAAGACTGAGGTTCATGGAAACTGGATTGAAAAAGAAGTGGTATACACTGTCTCTGTCAAAGATGATGCCTTAGCTCAAGTGAAGACGCAACTGGATTTTTTTGTTGTTCTACTTAATAAAGGTTCTGATTAAATTTATTGTGCATAGGAGATGAGTAAGTAAACAGTTTCAAAATCCTTGAGATCAAGGCCAAGCATGGGGTGGCTCCCATCTGATAATCCACGCACTCCAGGAGATCAAGGCAGGAGGATCACTTGAGGCCAGGAGTTGAGGCTACAGTGAGTTATGATTACACCACTGCACTTCAGTGTGGGTGACAGAGAGGCCCTGTCTCTCTCTCTCTCTCTCTCTCTCTCTCTCTCTTTCTTTTGAGTCAGAGTCTTATTCTGTCACCCAGGCTGGAGTGCGGTGGTGGTGCATGCTCACGGCCACCTCAGCCTCAACATGCTGGCCTCAGGAGATCCTTCCTCCTCAGCCTTCCAAGTAGCTGGAACTACAGACACGCGCCACCATACCTGGCTGATTGTTTGATTTATTGTAGAGATGAGATTTCACCAAGTTGCCCAGGTTGGTCTTGAAACTGTGGCCTCAGGCAGTCCCCTTGCCTCAGCCTCCCAAAGTGCTGGGCTTATAGATGTGAGCCACTGCGCTTGGCTGACCCTGTCTCTCTTTTAAAAAGAAATTGCTATCTGAAACCATATCTTCTTATTTTTTTCCCCAAGGATGGATTTTGCTCTGTCACCCAAGTTGGAATGCAGTGGCATGATCATAGCCCGCTGCAGCCTCTAACACCTGGTCTCCAGGAATCCTCCCACCTCAGCCTCCCAAGTAGCTGGAACTACAGGTGCAAGCCAGCATGACAGGCCCATTTCCTAGTCCTTGTAAGCTGCACTGGTGCTGTTGCATATACATTCAGCACTCTGTATCCTTGGGCTCCACTTCCATGGATTCAACCAACCTCGGATCAGAAAAACCCCCCAAAAACTTGCATCTGTACTGACCATGTTTTCAGACTTTTTTTTTCTTGTTATTAATCCCTGAACAATACAGTATAACAATGATTTGCATAATATTTACATTGTATTAGGTATTATAAGTAATCTAGAGCTGATTTAAAGTAGGGTGTGTATAGATTAATATGCAAATACTGCACCAGTTTACATCAGGTACTTGAGCATCCATGAATTTTGGTGTCCTCAGGTGTCCTGAACCAATTCCCCACGGATCCCCAGAAGAGGCCAGAGAAGGAGCTATCCTCCACAATAACAGACTAATGGCTTTCCATAGCCTCCCGATACATGGGACCAGGCACAGTGGCTCATGCCTGTAATCCCAGCACTTTGGGAGGCCGAGGTGGGAGAACTGCTTTACCCAGGAATTTGAGACCGAACTGGGCAACATAGCAAGACCTCATCTCTACAAAAAATCAAAACATTAGCCAAACATGGTGGTGAACACCTGTAGTCCCAGCTGCTTGGGAGGCTGAGGCAGGATAGCTTGAGCTAAGGAGGTCAAGATTGCAGTAGCCATGATCATGCCACTGCACTTCAGTCTGGGCAACAGAGTGAGACCCCAACTTAAAAAAAAAAAAAAAAAAAAGCACTGTCGAGGGAGAAAAGAGTCCTCTCTTGTGGTTGGATTTTGAGCACATTTCTGTACCCCATCCCCCATGCCGCATCCCCTGTCTGGGCCGAAATCATTTTAGTTTAAGATTACCTAATGAGGAAGATTCCTAAGACTGTTCTCTGCCCAGAGATAACCATGCTCCATTTTGTGTTTACACTGAATCTTAGCTCAGAAGAGCTCAAAATGTTATTCCTTTCTCCTCCGAAAGGTTCTTTGCATTTCCAAACACACAAGATAATCCGGGACCTTCTTGTGAAGACAATAAGCTACTGAACAGGAGTGTTATAAATAGCCTAAACTGTTGCCACTTGTGTTCTGCAGTTTCTTTTTAAGATTCCTTTGTGTCCAGAGTTATATAAAATTGTGGTGCCACCAATATAACACCGGCATGCTGAAGTGGTTTTAAAAAGATAATAGAAATGCGTAGGCATCGATACAGATATACAAATCTGTGGGTGTTGAGAAGGAGTATGAAGGGCAGAATTGGGTAATATGCAAATAATACGGGCCTTGGGAAGTTATTAACTCCTTACCAGCCAAATAAAACTTGAATTCTAGCCCCCGGGCAGCATGTTGCTAAGGGCCCTCCCGTTGGTTCCCAAATACCTCCCTGCATTCACCCCCTGTATATTAACTACCTTTCCGGTGTGTCCCAAGCCCTTGATTATGGAGTCTCCTGGGGCCTCAGAGGCCTGGCCTGCGAGGTGCCCTCCCCAGCACAGGAATCGTGCCTCTGCCTTCTACCAGCTCCCTACTTCATTCCAACTCAGGAGTTCATATTTCTGAAAATCTGCTTTCTGCAGAGATCTGTGGATTTGCAAGGATCTGTGATAAGAACACAAAGAACAGCAGACATTGAGAAGACAATCAAGCAAGACACACTCCTTCCTGCCACCATGGGCATCGCAGTTGCGGAGAAATTAATTAAATTTGTGATCATACAAACTATGTCACCCAGACTGGAGTGCAGTGGCACGCTCCCGGCCACTGCAGCCTCTACCTGCTGGGCTCCGGTGATCCTTCCACCTCAGCCTTCCAAGTAGCTGGAACTACAGGTGTGCGCTACCATGCCCGGCTCATTTTTTTGGAATTATTGTAGAGATGAGGTCTCGCCAAGTTGCCCGGTAGGTTTCAAACCTGTAGGCTCAGGCAATCCACTCACCTCGGCCTCCCAAAGTGCTGGGATTACAGGCTGAGCCACCGAGTGCGGCCCCAAAATATTTTCAAATATTATCTTAATTCTTTTCATTTTTTGAGTCGGAGTCTCACTCTGTTGCCCAAGGCTGGAGTTCAGTGAGGTGCTCATGGCCACCACCGCCTTGACCTGCTGGGCTCAGGTGTTCCTTTTGCCTCAGCCTTCTAAGTGGCTGAACATAGGCACACACCACCACGCCCAGCTAATTTTCTTATTTATTGTGGAGATGAAGTCTCGCCATGTTGCTCAGGCTGATTTCGAACGCATGGACTCAAGTAATCCTCTTGCCTCCGCCTCCCAAAGTGTTGGAATTACAGGCGTGAGCCACCCCGCCTGGCTATCTTAATTCTTCATCTTAATTCTTCATTAATTCTGTGAAACAGGTAAAGAAAATCCTCTAGACTGAGGTTCAGGCAAGCTGAGTGACTTGTCCAAAGTCTCTGCCATTTGGCGGTGCGGGTCCAAGGCCTCTAAGTTCTAGTCTCGCCATCTTCCACCAGCGTGGAGAGTGTGTGCAGAGTGCTGTGGTCAGCAAGAGGAGGCCAAGGCTGCCAGGGGGAAGTTAGCGCTGCCTGGAACCTTAGTGAAAGCACAGGGAGGAGTGAACTGGCCGCATACAGGAGGAATATGAGGCGGACCCAGAAAAACTCGGAACTTACTTACAAAAAATTGTAGGCAACAGACAGCAGACACTCTTGCTGCGGTCCTGCCTGTTGTGCCCTTCACAATGTTATCTTCTCTTTTAAAAAATCTACCTTTCTTAATTCAAATATTTTAAAAAATTGTGTATTTATTTTTACTTGATTAAACTTCAGTCACCAGCCAGGTGCGGTGTCTCAAGCCTGTTATCCCAGCACTTTGGAAGCCTGAGGTGAGAGGATTGCCTGAGTCCGTAGGTTTGAGACCAGCCTGGCCAACATGGTGAGAACACGTCTCTACAATAAGTCAAAATATTAGCCTGATGTGGTAGCATGCAACTGTAGTTCCTGCTACTTGGAAGGCTGAGGTGGAAGGATCACCAGAGCTAGCAGGTTAACACTGGGGTGGTCATGAGCGTGCCACTGCACTCCAGCCTGGGCGATAGATTGAGACTCTGACTCAAAAAATAAAAAAATAAAAATCAATACATGTCTGCTCCCTGGCTGACTTTCTGAATGGCTGGATGGATGGAGGAATGGATGAATGAACTAGAAAAGACAGAAAGAATTCTGGTTTTTGGGGGGGTCCCCCCTTGTATTTGGGAGGCAGAGACCAGGGGAGGGTGAAGAAGCATCAAGTTGAAGGAACAGCATGTGTGAAATCATGTAAGTACATGGCACGTGTGGGGACCAGGAGCAGTGTCAGCAGCAGGAAGGAGGTGGTGGGTGACCCCAAGGTTTGGAGATTGAACTGTGGATGGCAATGAATACTATGCTCAAAATTTTTGTTTGTTTTGAGTCGAGGTCTTACTCTGTCACCCAGGCTGGAATGCAGTGGCCCGATCACGGCTACTTCAGCCTCGACCTCCTGGGCTCAGGCGGTCTTTCCACCTCAGCCCCCAGAGTAGCTGGGACTACAGGCGTGCACCACTGTACTCGGCCAGGTTTTTTATTTGTCGTACAGATGAGGTCTCACTATGTTGCCCAGGCTGGTCTCACACTCCCAGGCTCAAACAATCTCCCACCCCGGGCTCCCAAAGTGCTAGGATTACAGGCATGAGCCACCATGCCCAGGCTCTAGTTTTCTAGAGTGGAGGTAGCAATGTGTCTAGCTCTGGGGAGAAACCACAGTTGTCCTCAGCTTGTTGTGGCCATCCCAGCCTTCTTTGGTAGACCCTTGGATAATCTCTTCCCCAGCTGCTCCACTCCAGTTGGTGAGATGCAAGGGAGAGTCTGCTGTGTTCCCGTGAGAAGGGTTTTATTTCATAGTAGGAGAGACAAAGCGGAGAGTCCTTCCTGCCTTTCCTGTTTGGATGAAGACTTGGTGCCTGCAGGAGCCTTCTTGAGTCCAAGAAGAAGATGTCAAGAGAATCTGAGAGGCAGCAGCCCAGAGCCCAGGACCGAGTTGTGCAAAGACCCAGGAACCCAAGGGTTTCCCAGGCGTTCCCCAGACAGTCACTGTCTTTGTGGGGCCTCCCCCATCTCTCCGGCTGAGTTGCAATTTAATGGAAGGAGACAGCTTGGGAACAGAAGTCAGCTCAACTTAAATATGGCCGTTCACCTCAGGATGTGTCCTAGGACGCTTACGCCTGAGAGCAGGTTGTTCTCAAAACCGAGGCATTGGGATGATGGTCACCAGCATGATTTCTGTCTTTTCTAGTTCTCCATCCATCCATCCATCCAACCATTCAGAAAATCAGTCAGTGAACAAACATTTATTGATTTTTCCTTTTTTTTTTTTTTTTGAGTCAGCGTTTCACTCTATTGCCTAGGCTAGAGTGCAGTGGCATGCTCACGGCCACCACAGCCTCAACCTGCCTGGCTCAGACGATCCTTTCACCTCAGCCTTCCAAGTTGCTGGAACTGCAGGCGCATGCCACCACACCCAGCTAATTTTTTGATTCATTGTAGAGTCAAGGTCTGGTCAAGTTACCCAGGCTGGTCTCAAACCTCTGGGCTCAGGCAGTCCTCTCGCCTCAGTCTCCCAGAGTACTGGCATAACAGGTGTGAGCCACTGCGCCCAGCTGTGCAAACATGTATTAAGGGCCCTGCCAGTCCCGGTTTCTTCTCCATGCTCTGTACTAGGGACACAAGTTCCTGCCCTCCTAGGTGACAGATATGAAGCCAGTAACCCATCAGAAAGTAAGGACAGTGGAGATCAGTGCTGCCAAGGTGCCCTAAGAGCTAGTAACTACAAGATAGGGGAGGGAACGGCAGCAGTGATTGGAGACAGTTTTTCAAGGGAGGGACAGATAAACTGAGTTACCATCTAGTTTAGTCCACTTTAAGGTTATTCAGAAAACTTCAGTTGAGAAATGAGAATCTGGTGACTCATGTCTGTATTCCCAGCACTTTGGGAGGCTGGGGTGGGAGGATCGCTTGAGACCAGGAGTTGGAGACCAGCCTGGGCAACACGACACCCATCTCTCAGAAAGAAGAAAGAGAGAGAGAGAGAGAGAGAGAGAGAGAGAGAGAGAGAAAGCAAGCAGGAGAAATGATGGAACTTGGCGATTAACCAGTGTGAAAGAGAGAGTGGCTGGTGTCAAGGATGACCCCTCCCCAGACCCGGATAGATGGACGCACATCCTTTTTTATTTTTTATTTTTGAGTCATAGTCTCACTTTGTCGCCCAGGATGAAGGGCAGTGGCACACACGCCTCCCCGCATCCTCGACCTGCTGGGCTCAGGCGGTCCTTCTGCCTCAGCCTTCCAAGTAGCTGGAACTACAGGCATGTGCCACCATGCCCGGCTACTTTTTCTTGATTTATTGTAGAGATGAAGTCTTGCCAAGTTGCCCAGGCTGGTCTCAAACTCATGGGCTCAGGCAGTCCTCTCACCTTGGCCTCCCAAAGTGCTGGGATTATAGACATGAGCCATCGCGCCTGGCCATCACATCCTGGATGTGGTCAACTGCACAGATGAACCCCATTCCCAACAAGTTCTCAGGTGACATTTCCGCTCCTTCCACAAGGGGGGAAGTGCATTTCCCCGCCCCTTGAGTTTGGGCAGGCCTGTGACTTGCTTTGGCCAACAGAATAGGACAGAAGTGACAGGCTCAGCCTCAGAGTCCAGGCCTCCAGGGACCTTGTCCAAATCCACCCACTTCCTTGGAACTTGAAGCTCTGCTCAGCATCCGGAGAGCAAGCCCTGGCCAACTTGCTGGATGAGGAGAGACATGAGACTCAGTGCCCGACATCAGCCATTACAGTCAAGAGTGAGGCCCCTCCCCCTGGACCCTGGGAGCTCTCTGCAGATGACCAGAGAGCTCAGTCAAGATCAGCAGTGCCAGGCCTAGAGCAGGAGCACACCCCGCCACCCCCAGGACCTCCAGACTCGCGAGCAGCTCTAAGTAGCTGCTGTTCTAAGCCCTGATGTGTGGCTTGTCATGCAGCAAAAGCTAGCTGACACAACCAGGACAGAGAAAGGAGAGAATAAGG
>NW_007247832.1:1177991-1178673 GCF_000164805.1 Carlito syrichta
TTTTTTTTGAGTAGGAGTCTTGCTCTGTTGCCTAGGCTGGAGTGCAGTGGCACACACGCCTCACTGTAGCCTCGACCTGCTGCACTCAGGCGATCCTTCTGCTTCAGCCTCCGGAGGAGCTGGGACTACAGCGCGTGCCACCATACCCGGCTGATTTTTTGTTTTCTTGTAGAGGTCTCACTATGTTGCCCAGGCTGGTCTGGAATTCCTGGACTCAAGCGATCCTCTGGCCTCAGCCTCCCAAAGTGCTGGGACGACAGGCGTGAGCCACTAAGCGGACCAGGAAGCTCTTCTAACCCTGAGAGGCTCAAGTCCCCAGACTTCTACCTGGCCACGGTGGGCTCCAGGCATCCAAGCCACCGCTCTTTTCTGCCTCCTCTTCCTCCCACCCCCCAACCCCACCATGCCCCTGAAGTACCTACTTGAATAATGAAACACATGCGTGACTCAGACACCCAGGACGGCACTCTCGACGGAGAACGAGCGGCGAGCTCCAGCCGGTGAGGGGCTCGCCGGGCGCTCCGACTGAGTCAGTGCGTCCCCTGCCAGCGGGAGGGGGCTGGTCTGGACGCTGAGCTGCAGACGGCTGCTGCCCCCCCGGACGTCACGTCCCTCGCAAGGTCGCAACGACTGAGCCTGACCCAGGGCTTCTGCCCCCCCCCCCTTTCCAGATTAAGGCCAC
>NW_007247832.1:1179224-1184190 GCF_000164805.1 Carlito syrichta
CCCCCCAGGTCAGGCGCGCGCCCCGCCCGCGGTCCCCGCGCGCCCCGCGTCTCTCCCCGCCGCGAGACCCTAACAGCCACTCTCCTTCGTTCTCCAGGCAAGCTGTATTCGCGGCTCGTCTGCGTGGAGGGGGACCAGCTGTCCCTGCAGATCCAGGACACGCCCGGGGGCACCCAGGTGAGGGCGGCCGGGACAGACAGCACCCGCCCCCCGCGCGGGGACCACCCGGGGACCCACCTGCAAGGCGTCTAAACACGCCCGTCATGCCCTGAGTTGGAGGAGGGGGCTGTTTCCGGGGGTAGGGGCAGGGGTGGGGTGTGAGAAGCCTCCTCTCATCACCTCCCTTGACTTCTCTTTGCAACACCTGCCATCACTACTTGGGCAGGTCTCACTGCCTCTTTCAGAGGTGGCTAGGGGACCACTAAAAAAAAAAAAGACCCAAACCATTAAAAAAGAAAAAAACAGCCCTGAGGTCGGGCAAGGTGGCTCACACGCTTGTGATCTCAGCACTTTGGGAGGCCCAGATGGGAGGATTGCTTGAGCCCAGGAGTTCCAGACCAACCTGGGCAACATAGTGAGACCTCATCTCTACAAAAGAATTTTTAAAAATTAGCCAAGTGTGCTGGGGTGCGCCTGTAGTCCCAGCTACTTGGGAGACTGAGGTGGAGGATCACCTGTGCCCAGAAGGTTGAGGCTGCGGTGAGCCATGACCTTGCCACCGTGCTCCAGCCTGGGCAACGGTGAGACCCCGACTCAAACAAAAGCAAAAGGAAAGGGGAATCTGGTGGGAGAGCATGTTCTCCCCCGCCCCACCCAGGACTGCTGACGTCCAGCTCTTCTGTTATGAGCTGTTTCCTCAAGTCAGGAATTGCATCCAGATAACCTCTTGGCCTGTGGTCTGGAATGTAGCTTGATTAACAGGTTACTAATTGCTACTCCCTTCTGGGGAGGGAAGGTCTTGGGGAAGAGCCCAAGGAAAGGAATTTGTTTCTGTAACATTCTCAAGAAGTGCATGTCAAGTTCAAAATACTTTTATGGGCTTGGGAATAGATGTTTATGTTGGCTTAGTTTCAAAAAGTTTTGTTTGTTATGAGTTAGTTTCCCAAAAATTGAGCCAGTCTGGTTTGGGGTCATTGTTCAGTCAGCCGTGGGTCAGCAGAGACTGCCCGTCAAGCCAGGGGTTACAAAGAATGCACTGATAACAGCTAATAAACTAATCCAGTCTGGGAGTTAGCCTGGGAATCTATCCTTCCATATCAGAAGCCTATCTCTGCAGAAGCTGGGGAGGACCTGAGACCTGAATTTGATGATTTCTTTCTTTCTTTCTTTCTTTTTTTTTTTCCTTTTAGGGAGAGGCGGAGGTAGAGGGAAACAGAAAAGGGGAGGAGGAGGGGATGGAAGAGGGGGAGGGAGAGAAGAGAAGGAGAGGGAAAGAGAGAGAGGAGATAGGGAGAGAGAGGGAAGTAATTTATTTTTCAGAGTTATTCTTCAAGGGCCGCTTTGATGGCTTTTTTGGTTTGTTTTTTATAATATTGATTGACTGATTGATTGACTGACTGAGTCAGAGTCTCACTCTGTCACCCAGGCTGGAGTGCAGTGACATGCTCGTGGCCACTGCAGCCTCAACCTTCCAGGGCTCAGGTGATCCTTCCGCTTCAGCCTTCCAAATAACTGGAACTACAGGCACACGCCACCAACCTCTGACTAATGTTTAAAATTTATTGTAGACAGGAGGTCTCGCCATGTTGCCCAGGCTGATCTCGAACCCCTGGACTCAGGCAATCCTCTTGCCTCCACCTCCCAAAGTGCTGGGATTACAGGTGTGCGCCACTGCGCCCGGCCTGATGGCGTTTTGAGCCGTGTCCTACCGAGGCCTCCTTGATAGGGTCTCCTTCTGATCCCTTCCAGATCCAGGACAGCCTCCCCCAGGTGGTCGACTCTCTGTCCAAGTGTGTGCAGTGGGCCGAGGGCTTTCTGCTGGTCTACTCCATCACCGACTACGACAGCTACCTGTCCATCCGGCCCCTGTACCAGCACATCCGGAAGGTCCACCCTGACTCCAGAGCCCCTGTCATCATTGTGGGCAACAAGGGGGACCTTCTGCACGCCCGGCAGGTGCAGACGCAGGACGGCATCCAGCTGGCCAATGAGCTGGGCAGCCTGTTCCTCGAAATTTCCACCAGTGAGAACTACGAAGACGTCTGTGATGTGTTTCAGCATCTCTGCAAGGAGGTGGGCAAGCTTCACAACCTGGGTGGGGCACGGAGGAGGGTCCCCGCCATTCCCCGGCCGCGCTCGCCCAACATGCAGGACCTGAAGAGACGGTTCAAGCAGGCCCTGGTGTCCAAGGTCAAGGCCCCCTCCACACTGGGGTGAGCCATCTCAGGCAGATCCGGCTCCTGGCTCTTTTTTGTCGTGTGTTTGTGCAGCTAAAAAGACTAGGCTTCCTGGAAGACGTGATAAAGACTGAAAAAAGAAAAAAATATACCAAAAAGCTAAAAAAATAAAAAGAGAAAGAAAAAAAAAGACTGAACTTTCTGGAAGAAGTGATAAAGGCTTAAAAAAAATCTTTAAAAAAATCCAAAACACTAAAAAAAAAAATAATAAAAAAAAAAAAAGACTGGAGTTTTCCCTTTTTAATCACATGTTCAGAGTTTATTTTTATAAAGACTATTGATGTTCAAGTGTTTGTGTATTGCTAAAAATTCAAAACAGTGATTGCTGGATGAAGTTTTGTTTTTTAAATAAAAATACATTTTTGGTTGTTTTTTTACTGTAATAGCCTCTTTTCCATTAAAGGCAAAATGGCAACATTGTTACTTGTTTTCTAAGTGTCTTTTTATAGAAATCATGCTTGCACCAGAACCCAGACCCACTCATGCCTGCCCTCAGTCTGAACTCTGATTGGTGTCTTGTGGGAAGAGAGGGTTTGTACAGTGGGAACTCATTGTGGGAGAAAGGAAGCGGGAGAAAAGGGCTCTGAATTACTGCAGGATGTCTTTAATTAGGATGCCACCACATCATGAACTTGACACCGTGTGATTTTCAAGGGTAGCACACAAAGCTGATGCTACGAAGTTCCAAGTTATGGGTAACATTATTACTATTATTTTGAGTTGGAGTCTCACTCTGTCGCCCAGGCTGGAGTGCAGTGGCACACTCATGGCCACCCTAGCGTCGATCTGGGGTCTTGCCAAGTTGCTTGTCTTAAACCCATGGGCTCAGGCAGTCTGCTCGCCTCAGTCTCCCAAAGTGCTGGGATTACAGCCTGAGCCACTGAGCCTGGTCCACATTATTATTAATTAAAATTTTTCTTGAGTCAGGGTCTCATTCTGTTGCCTAAGCTGGAGTACAGTGTCATGATCACGACAATCACTGCTCACTGCAGCCTCATCCTCTGAGGCTCAGGCAATCCACCTCAGCCTCCTGAATAGCTGGGACTACAGGTATATGCCGCCATACCTGGCTAATTTTTTAATTTTTTTGTAGAGACGAGGTCTTGCTATGTTGCCCAGGCTGGTATTAAACTCCTGGACTCAAGTGATCCTCCCACCTTGTCTTCTCAAAGTTTGTGAATTACAGGCATGAGCCACCATGCCCGGCCTGACATCATTATTTAATTAGTGCAGATGTAAGTTTATACTCTCTGTCCATGTTTAAAAAAAGCAAAAAGCCAGCTGGGCTCGGTGGCTCAGCCTGTAATCCCAGCACTTTGAGAGGCTGAGGTGAGTGGATTGCCTGAGCCCGCGGGTTCGAGACCCACCTGGGCAACTTGGTGAGACCTCATCTCTACAATAAAATCAAAAATTAGCTGGGCGTGGTAGCGTGCACCTGTAGTTCCAGCTACTTGGAAGGCTGAGGCCGAAGAATCGCTGGAGCCCAGCAGGTCGAGGCTGCGGTGGCCGGGAGCGGCCACTGCACTCCTGTCTGGGTGACAGAGTGAGACTCCAACTCAAAATAAATAAATAAATAAATAAAATAAAAAAACAAAAAGCCCTTTCCAATATCCCTTATGTCCATAAGCAGGCCTTATCATCCGAGAGCTGCCTCAAACTGTCCTTCCCTTCCAGGGGACACCTGGTCTGTGTGTTCTCTCTCCTGCCTTTTTCTGAAACCTCACTCTGAGGCCTAAACGCTCTTGCCTGGGGGGCAGGCAGGAGTCTAGGCGGGAATTGGGTGTCTTGGCCTCTGGAATGACACCTTCTAAAACCAGCCCTCTAGCCAGGCATCATGGTGCGTGCCTGCAGTTTCAGCTACTTGGAAGACTGAGGTGGAAGGATTGCTGGAGCCCAGCAGGTCGACGCTGGGGTGGCCATGAGCGTGCCACTGCCCTCCAACCTGGGTGACAGAGTGAGACGCCAACTGAAAACAAAAACAAAAACAAAAAAAACCTCGACCCTCATCGTTTTAGATCCATGATTGAAAAATCTCAGCTGTTTTCCCTTTGTCTGCTGTATGAAACAGAAATGAGACATGGCATCAAGATTATTCATTGGCCACGGCCATACGATCTCCTCCTTCCAACATGCTCGCGCGCTCTCTCTCTCTCTCTCTCTCTCTCTCTCTCTCTCCAGCAGATAGTCCATCCCATCAGAAACATCTGTCTTTCTCAGTTGACTCCAGGCCCTTCCATGCCTTCTTGCCTTGGCACGAACTATCCCTCTGCCTCAAATACTTTTTTCTATTTTACCCCTGAGGGTACTCAAGCTCATCTGCAAGACTCAGCCTCATGCTACATCCAGCTATGGACTGTGGCCTCCGAGTCCTACTCCAAACATGTCATGTGGCTACTTGTCACCCCCTTGTAACTGGCTGAAACTGACTTTGTATCCCAAGTTTCAAGCTCAGAGCTTGCCCATAGAGTGGTAGGTTTTCAGGAAGGACAGTATGGATAAATGAATGAACCGATCATTTTTTTTTTGAGTTGGAGTCTCACTCTGTCACCCAGACTGGAGTGCAGTGGCCG
>NW_007247832.1:1184578-1205859 GCF_000164805.1 Carlito syrichta
GGTGGCTCAAGCCTGTAATCCCAGCACTTTGGGAGGCTGAGGCAAGAGGGTTGCCTGAGTTCATGGGTTCGAGACCAACCTGGGCAACTTGGTGAGACCCTGTCTTTACAATAAGTGCCCCCCCTAAGATTACCTGGGCATCGTAGTACATGCCTGTAGTTGCAGCTACTTGGAAGGTTGAGGTGGAAGGATTACCTGAGCCCACGAGGTCGAGGCTGCAGTGGCTGTGAGCGGCCACTGCACTCCAGCCTGGGCGACAGAGTGAGACTCTGACTCAAAAAAAAAAAAGAAGACTTGTTACTACCCGTTACAGATAGGAACTGACATGCACAGCTTCTAGCGACTGCAGATCACCACCCTTCCACCCAAGGACACCTCTGTCCAGGTCTGTGATGTTAGGGACAGCTAACATCCAAGAACACTCTTTCTTATGGGAGAGGGAGTGTACTTATACCAAATGGCTGGAGGATTAAGAGAATCAGCTCACTCATCATTGAAGGAGAGTCTAAATCATTAAAGAAAAATTTTATTTTGGATTCCATCATCTGTTAAGAAGTGCCTTACATTCGCCTTGCTAGTTTACACGACGTTAAAACAAAAAGTGCTCTTTCTTTTTCTTTCTTTTTTTTTATTGAGTCAGAGTCTCGCTCTGTCGCTCAGGCTGGAGTCCAGTGGCATGCTCACGGCCACCACAGCCTTGACCTGCTGGGCTCAGGTGATCCTTCAACCTCAACCTTCCAAGTAGCTGGAACTACAGGCATGTGTCACCACGCCTAGCTAATTTTTGATTTATTATAGAGACGAGTTTTCGCCATGCTGCCCAACCTGATCTCAAACCTGTGGGCTCAGGCAATCCTCTTGCCTCCTCCTCCCAAAGTGTTGGGATTACAGGCATAAGCCACCACGCCCAGCTCAAATGGCACTCTTTCTATCATCAGAGCCTTACTCTGTTGCCTAGGCTGTAGTGCAGTGACACAGATCACAAATTACCGTAGCCTCAATCTCCTTGACTCAGGTGATCCTCCTGCCTCAGACTCCCGAGTCGCTGGGACTACAGGCAGGCAGCACCACACCTGGCTAATTTTTAATTTTTTTGTAGAGACAAGGTCTCACTATGTTGCCCCAGCTTATCTCGAACTCCTGGGCTCAAGTGGTCCTTCCGCCTCGGCCCCTCAAAGTGCTGGGATTACAGGCACGAACCACCGCACCCAGCCTCCCACCTATCATGCATTTTTTTTTTTGAGTTGGAGTCTCACTCTATGGCCTAGGCTGGAGTGCAGTGGCACGCATGCTCAAAGCCATCCAAGCATCGACCTGCTGAGCTCAAGCGATCCTTCCACCTCAGCCTTCCAAGTAGCCGGAACTACAGGCATGTGCTACCATGCCCGGCTTTTTTTTTTTTAAAATTGTAGAGATGAGGTCTTGCCAAGTTGCCCAAGCTGTTCTCAAACCCAAGGGCTCAGGCAATCCCCTCACCTCGGCCTCCCAAAGTGTTGGGATTACAGGCTTGAGCCACTGCGCCTGGCATACATCTTAATGTTGCAAGTAAAAAAACTGTTGCAGGTGTAGACGCAAGAACAACCAATTCTCCTAGTCCCCGGCTTGCCTACAGCATGTCCAGGCTGCCACCAGGTGCTGGGGCTCCTCTCCCCAAAACATGGGAAAAGTTAGACTGTAATCCCAAAGCTAAAGAACAAGCAATGTCCCAGGCGGCCTATGGCCAAGCTTCAAGTGAGTGAGTGGGGAAAACAGAAAGTGCCCTTGACCTCTCCAGGGGATAGCACCCTGTGGTCTAGATGGGCCAAAAGACAGGTCCCCAGAACAGTGTCAAAGGGACTCACAGCTTCTATGGACTCAGGCAGGTAATGGGCCGTGTGGAAAACGCCCCACTCGGTAACTTTTTTGGGGGGTTGTTGTCTCACACTGCCACCCAGGCTGGAGTGCAGTGGCAGGCTCACAGCCACCACATCCTGGACCTGCTGGGCTCAGGCAATCCTTCTGTCTCATCCTTTCAAGTAGCTGGAACCACAGGCATGCGCCACACTGCTCAGTTAATTTTTGGAGTTATTATAGAGATGAGGTCTTTCCATGTTGCTCAGGCTGGTCTTGAATCCCTGAGCTCAGGCAATCCTCTTGTCTCCGCCTCTCTACATGCTGGGATTACAGGCGTGAGCCACCACACCTGGCTCCCACCCTGTTTTTAACCGACCTCCAGGACCTCGCCACTTCTTTTATTCTCTGAGCTCCAGAACTGGCCCAATGAAGGAGCCGGCTCGCTGGCCTTGGAGGGACCTCACTGTCGTGGACTCTGTCCCAGGCCTCCTGCTGATTGGTAGTGCGGTCTCTTGGGGACCCTGGTGCTTAGGGAACATCTTGAAAACTCCTGGGATAGCAGCCCCGCAGATGGGAGAGGCAAGCACAGATGGTGAGGGTGAAAGTTGTTGCTTTCATGTTTTGGGAAGAGATCTAAGGATCTTGGGCTTGGCAGAGCACTGGGGAGGCCTTTCTAAAGGAGGCTGAGTTCTAGGTGCAACCTGCCCGCAAAAGTAGAGAGGGCATTGTCAGAGAAAGCCTTGAATGTCATCACTTTGCTGGAGGGAGCAGAGTTCCTGAAACACTGGCCAGAATTTTGGACCCTTGGATGAGCTGGAGAGGACCATTCTGCATGTTTCAGCCATGTTGTGCCTCACCTCTGCGGTGTCGTGACAGGTGTGAGCATTCACCTCCACTCTCCTGAGGGAGGTGGGACCATGGCCTCCTCGGCTCTCTCCCCACCCCTGCCTCCATGGTGAGATCCATCTCTGAAAGCCTCCACCTCTGTGACCAGCTCTCATCCTCCTTCCGGTCAAGGCTCAATCACTGTTTCTACTTTAAGACTCTGCAGAAGTATTTAATGACTGTGGGTGCTCAGTGTCGTTTGGGAGAGATGGACGCCATCCAGCTGGCTGAATTGCACATCCAGCAAGCTTTCCGAGCTTCACACGCAACTCACGAACAGCAGACTTGAATAATGGAAAAATAAAGCCACTGTAACAGGAGAAAAGACATTTGTTTTTACTTGTGTTGAGGTGAAAGGCACAACAGAAGTTACTAATATCTGTTTAAAGAAATGGATTAAAATAAATAGCTGTTTGCTGTTATTCTTTGACGGCGGCAAAGAATAACAGCAAATAGGGACCACAAGATGACTGTTCAGTCATGAACTTGAGGCTCCTTGTAGATGTTGCAATTTC
Source organism: Carlito syrichta (assembly GCF_000164805.1). Classification (NCBI taxonomy): domain Eukaryota; kingdom Metazoa; phylum Chordata; class Mammalia; order Primates; family Tarsiidae; genus Carlito; species Carlito syrichta. The sequence continues at coordinate 1,187,812 of NW_007247832.1, forward strand.
AACTTCTTATTATGCAGTTACCAAGCCAAGCCAAATTTACAATGCAAAGATATTTTGTGTGATTAATAAGCTTTTTTTTTTTTTTTTTTTTACTGTTTCTTTCTCCAAAAGGTGGAACATTTTGAAAGACTTTGTTAAAATTACTCACAAGCTACTGTGACACTTATTTAAAAAGATGTGAGCCGGGTGCAGTGGTTCATGCCTGTCATCCCATCACTTTGGGAGGCGGAGGTGAGAGGATTGCCTGAGCCCAGGGGTTTGAGACCAACCTGGGCAATTTGGTGAGACCTCATCTCTACGATAAATCAAAAAATTAGCCAGACATGGTGGTGTATGCCTGTGGCGCCAGCTACTTAGAAGGCAGAGGTGGAAGGATCGCCTGAGCCCAGCAGGTCGAGGCTGTGGTGGCCTTGAGTGTACCGCTGCACTCCAGCCTGGGTGACAGAGTGAGACTCCCACTCAAAAAAAAAAGATGGCTTTCCAAACACAAGTAAGCTAGGGCTTAAGGGAAAAATTTATCCATGTAAGTGACCATGTGGATGCAATTGCAAAACCATTTTCAGCATAACCAAGGAGAAATGTGCCTGTCCTGGAAGGAATGCCGAATCACCTCCCAGGTCCAGCTTTTCTGTCTTCCTGCCAGAGTGGAAAGTCAGCTCTCTTGGGGTTGGAATGAATTCTCACTCATCTTCGGTCCCACAGCACCTGTTGGTGTCCTGTGCACAGCAGGACCCTCAAAAACACTGGCTAAGTGGAGTCACCAGAAAAATGAGAGTCCCCGGCCAAGCACGGTGGCTCATGCCTGTAATCCCAGCACTTTGGGAGGCCAAGGTGGGAGGATCACTTGAGCCCAGGTGTTTGAGAGCAGCCTGGGCAATACAGTGAGTGTGCATCTCTACAAAAAGTAAAAAATTAGCCAGGCATGGTGGCTTGGGTTTGTAGTCCCAGCTACTCAGGGGGCTGAGGCAGGAGGATCACTTGAGCCCAGGAGGTCATGGCTGCAGTGAGCCGTGATCGTGCCACTGCACTCCAGCCTGGGTGACAGAGTGAGACCCTGGGAAGGAAGAAAGGAAGGAAGGAAGGAAGGAAGGAAGGAAGGAAGGAAGGAAGGAAGGAAGGAAGGAAGGAAGGAAGGGTCGGTCAGCTTTCCTCCTGTCTTTAAAGAAACTGCCAACACTTTGCCTCACCCCCTTGGTGTCATGACCGGTGCCAGCGAGGTAACATCAATGAGTGCTTGGCATGATTTTAAGTCACGTTTCTTGAGAACCTGCAAAGCCCTGTGCTAAATGCGGTGATGCAGACAGTCTTCCTTTCCCAGGAACTCTGGCCCCTGGGAGTTCTGGGCCTGGTCCTGTGGGTGATCTCATCTGAGGGTGTTGACAACATCAACAGAGGCTGCAGGTCCCAGAGCTGAGCAGATGGGGTGGCCAAAACCGCGAGTGTGACAGTCCCCTTAAGAAGAAGGGGATGTTTCTTACTTTACAAGTTGTAAAGCATGCTTTTTTTAGAAGCATGTGCTGAGTTGAAGATTAAAGAGTTAAAACTGTCGGATACTTACTGCCATTTTCTTACTAGTGTTCTCCACTTAAGTTGAAAGTACATTGTTGACTGCAAAGCTTACCGCTATAACCAGGTTTTGCTTAGAAATACCATCGTGGATTTATAACTCTGGGGAAAAAAAGGACAGTTCAGGAGCCTCTGCAGATGAATGCAGTTACCAACCAGCCCAGAGGTAGGATAGTGTGGATTCCAGGGTGAGGACTGAGTTCAAATCCCAGCTTTGCCATTGATAGACCTGTGACCTCGGGCGAGGTACAAAATAAATTTTCCTATCTTAAAATGCAAATAATACTGCCCATCAGGTAGAATTACTGATGGAAACTGATACATATAAGGTGCTCAGTAAGTTGTATTATTATTATTATTATTATTTTAGTACATTGGGCCTGCAGTCCTAGCAGCTCGAGAAACTGAGGTAGGGGGATCATTCGGGTCTGGGAGTTCCAGGCCGGCCTGGGCAACATAGCAAGTCCATGGCTCTAGAAAAATAAAAATGAAAACAAGGTACATTGGTACATTATGAAGCTGTTTTTGGAAATTAGTGCATCTTGTACTTGCTTGTAAAATACAGTCATTTTGAAAGATGCGATTTTTTTTTTCTCATTTCACTTCTGAGAAAAAGAATTCAATAATAATACCTAATCATTATTGATTCTTTCCTGCATGGCAGAACTGTGATCATGCCCTTTTTCATTTTTTTATAAACATACTCCCCAGGGAAGTATCTCCCATATTTAAGATGAAGAAACGGAGGTTCAGAGAGGTCCAGCAATGGCCTACAGTTGCATAAGCCAAGAAACCAGGAGGTCTGACTTCAGGAAGTGAAAAGAGCTCCCTCAGCTCTGAGCTGTTTCCTTGGGTCAGGTCTTTGTTCCTGCCAACATCTTCTGGGGGAACTTGTTAAAAATGCAGGTTCTGGGGTCAAATCCCAGAGAGATTCTGTTGCTAAGTTTTTGAGCTGTGGTGGAGAAATCTACGTTCGTTGTTTTTAGCTTTTTTTAGAAACAGGATCTCGCTCTGTTGCTTAGGCTAGTGTGCAGTGATGCAGTCATAGCTCACTGCAGCCTCGAACTCCTGCACTCAAGTGATCCCCTCACCTCAGCCTCCTGAGTAGCTGGGATTACAGGTGTGCCATTGCGTCCGGCTGAAATGTGTGTTTTTTGTTTGTTTTGTTTTTTTTTAGTTAGAGTCTCACTGTGTTGCCCAGGCTGGGGTGCAGTGGCACACTCACGGTACCGCAGCCTCGACCTGCTTGTTTCAAGTGATCCTTCTACCTCAGCCTTCCAAGTAGCTGGAACTACAGGCACGCACTGGCTGATTTTTTGATTTATTGTTGAGACGAGGTCTAGCTATGTTGCCCAGACTGGTCTTGAACCCATGAGCTCGGGCAATCCTCTCATCTCAACCTCCCAAAGTGCTGGGATTATGGGGTGAATCACTGCAGCCAAAACATGTGCTTTAACAAGCTTCTTGACTGGCAGTGACGCCTGATGGCTCAGGTTTGGAGCTGGTGAGCAAGACCCCAGTCTGGACTTGCCCAGCCTTCCTGTTTATCCAGGATGGTCAGACTCCAAGGAACAGTAAAAGCCTTGAGGGAGGAAGGTGGGTTTCACCAGGTATGGCGCTGTAAGGGAGGCTGGATGCAGGGAGGGCTCACCCAGCCCACCTGGCAGAGTTGCGTCCCTCTCCGTGACCAAGTGACCCTAGTTACGCCTTTGAAAGCCATCATGGGGCGGGGCAGTGAACAAGAGATGGGGGTGGCTGGCAGTACCTTCGTCAGCTGTCCCAGGTATACACCCTCCCCCGGCCACATCCTCTCTTCAGATTCTTCTGTGACCAGTATCCTGGGAAGCAGCCACCAGGCAGCCCTCCGTGATCCACACACTTCGTTTTCTCTGGGAGGCAGCAGGTTAGCACCGCGTGAGGAGGAGGGTGACTGTCATCTCAGCCTGGGGCCTGTGGGAGTGGATGGTTTACTACGACAGAACTGAAATTCACAACGCACATTCCAGGGCTATATAAGCATCCCCCCTCCACCCTGCCCTCCACCAATCTGGTCCAGTGCTGTTTCCAGGAATTGCACGCCTGTGTGTGTGTGTGTGTGTGTGTGTGTGTGTGCGTGTGCGTGTGTGTGTGTGTGTGTGTGCTGGGAGAGGCAAGAGAGAGGTAACACGTTCAGGAGTTAGAAAAAAGGCCAGTGAATCTCCTCAGACTTGGGGAAGGTGGGAGGATGCGGCTAGAATGTTTGAGGGGCTGTGGCTGGGCCCTGTGTGCTGGTCACACATTTGTAGCATAATAAAAAAACCAACAGCAATTAGCTACCATGGTAACTAAGCGTGTTCTATTGTTCTGTGTATTACAGTGTATTAGTCAGGGTTCTCCAGAGAAATAGAAGTGACAGAGAATATCTGTATATCTCTATTTCATCTCTACCTATATGTAGATCGATATATCTATATATTTTATATCTAACTATTAGTTATACTGATATAAATTATATCGATATTGGTATTGATATAGGTAAAGATATAGATATAGAAAAAGAAAGAAATTCATTATAAGAAATTGGCAACCAGGTATGGTGGCTCACCCCTGTAATCCTAGCACTTTGGGAGGCCAAGGAAGGAGGATCACTTGAGGCCAGGAGTTTGAGACCTAGTGAGACCCTGTTTCTTAAAATATATATATATAGTGTGTCTATATATTTAAAATAAAAAGAAATTGACTCATGCAGTTTTGAAGGTTGGCGAGTTCCCAGATCTGCCGCCACCAAGCTGGAGACTCAAAACAGCTGATTTGCTGGCAGAATTTTCTCTTGCTTAGTGGAGGTCAACTTTTTGTTCTGTTCAGGATTTCAGCTGATTGGAAGAAGTCTGCCTACATTAGGGAGGGCAATCTACTTTACTCAGTCCACTGATTCAAAATGTGAATGTCATCCCAAAACAGACACACCCAGAATAATGTTCAAATAGCTGGGCACCCTGTAGCCCAGTCCAGTTGACACATTCAATGAGTCTTCACATACAGTAAGAGTTTAGGTGCATTCTCTCATTGAATTCACCCAACAATTCTATTAAGTATGAATAGAATAGTTGATAGTGTTAACTATTCCCTTACCATTTGACAGAGGAGGAGAATGAGGCTCAGAAAATGCAATGAACTTTTTCCATGGTCTCTCGGCTAATAAGTGGCACAACTGAGATTTGAACCTGAGTCTTTCTGATTTGAAAGCCACTGTGCCATGTTGCTTGCTTCTGGGCCACTTGTCCTATCAGATGCAGTCTCATGGGTCATCTGGAAGCTTCTGCCACTCTCCTAATAAACCCTTTTGGCCTTGAAATTTGCATCGTATATCTGACAAGGCTGCCATTGACAGCAATAGAACAGAGATTGGCTGATTTAATAAAATGTTTGCTTGTTTGCTTTATTTATTTTTTGAGTTGGAGTCTCACTTTGTCACCGAGGCCGCAGTGAAGTGGCACGCTGACAGCCACAACAGCCTTGACCTTCTGAACTCAGGCAATCCTTCCGTCTCAGCCTTCCAAGTAGCTGGAACCAAAGGCATGTGCCACCACACCCGGCTAATTTTTTTTTTTAGTTGGAGTCTCACTCTGGGGCCCAGACTGGAATGCAGTGGCACACTCCTGGCCACCGCAGCCTCGGCCTGCTGGACTCAGGCAATCCTCTCACCTCTGCTGGGATTACAAGCGTGAGCCACAGCACCCGGCTGGGCTGTCCTATTCTTATATCTGATGGGATTTTCTTTTGTTTGCCGAGAGGTTGGTGTAGGCGGCCAGCTTGGCCTGCAGTAAATTGTAATTTTAAAAATGTCTGAATGCTTCCTAGAACCTGCCTATAGGAAATTTATCTATGTCTAGCCTCTGCTAGCTACCCTGCCTCACCACCAGCAATGAATGAGGGCTTCAATTTCTCCACATCCTTTTCAACACTTGTATTTGCCTGACTTCGGTTTATAGCCATCCTAGTGGGTGTGAAGTGATATCTCATTGTGGTCTTGACAAGAGTCTAGTATCCAGTAATGTTCTTTCAAAAACCTTTTTCTCTCTAATTAAAGCTCCAGGCACATATAGTATTCAATGATCATGTCTTTTTAGTCTCTTAATCTAGCTCTAATAATTTTAGAAACCTTTCCTTCGAAACCCAACGTTTACTGGCAGAGACGTTTTTGGAATATAATGTACTTTTTTTTTTTTAGTTGGAGTCTCTGTCGTCCAGACTGGAGTGCAGTGGCATACTCACGGCCAACCAAGCGTCAAACTGCTGGGCTCTGGTGATCCTTCTGCCTCAGCCTTCCAAGTAGCCAGAACTACAGGCACATGCTACCAAGCTGGGCTAATTTTTTGATTTATTGTAGAGACAAGGTCTTGCCAAGTTGCCCAGGTTGATCTCGAACCTGTGGGCTCAGGCAATCCACTCACCTTGGCCTCCCAAAGTGCTGGGGTTACAGGCTGAGCCACCGAGCCTGGCCTAGAATATAATGTACCTTATGTAGCACCTTGAATTCTCCACACAGCCCACCTGACCAGCACCCCAGGCCTTTCTTTCTTTCTTTTTTTTTGAGTTGGAGTCTTACCCTGTCCTCCAGGCTGGAGTGCAGTGGCATGTTCATGGCCACTGCAGCCTCAACCTGCTGGGCTCAGGGGATCCTTTCACCTCAGTTTTCCAAGTAGCTGGAACTACAGGTGTGCACCACTATGCCTAGCTAAGTTTTTGATTTATTGTAGAGACAAGGTTTCACCAAGTTGCTCAGGCTGATCTTGAACCCCTGGGCTCAGGTGATCCTCTTGCCTTGGCCTCTCAAAGTGCTGGTATGACAGGTGTGAGCCACCACACCTGGATCCCTAGGTCTTTTTTTTCTTTTTTCTTTTTTGAGTTGGAGTCTCACTCCGTTGCCCAGGCTGGAGTGTAGTGGTACACTCCTGGCCACCGCAGCCTTGACCTGCTGGGCTCAGGTGATCCTTCCACCTTAGCCTTCCAAGTAGCTGGAACTACAGGCGTGCGCCATCATGCCCAGCTAATTTTTTTTTTTAACTAGGTGTTTCTAGCGAGACAGTGCGTCACCCATTTCCTTGTCACAGAGCTGATCACCCCTTTTATTTTTTTCATATTCCAGAAGGAAAACAACATTTTACAAGTTTCCCTTTATTGTTTCTTGGGTGCCCCGAAAATTCTGAATCCTCCAAACAAGCAAGATGGATGTGCCTGACTGCAGGACTGAATGGGAAGCCCCCACTTCAAGGATCCAGCTGCCCTGGACCCTTGTGGGTCCCCTGGAGTTCCCCATACAACGGACACCTGAGTAGTCACTATCCCCTCTACCTCATCCCTTTTCCCAGCATGCTTTAGGAGGCCAATGCTGTTCACGTGTGATTGCGATTCTTTTCTAGGGGATCCTGCAATAGATGCCAACCCCTGCGTCAGAAGCCGTCGGGGGGGTACAGGGTAGCCTCCCTCGGTTCCCACCCAGGGCAAGAATCTTCTTCCAACATCACCCAACCCGTGACAGATTCAGATGCTCAAAAATAGGCAGGCGTGTCATTTCCCCACACAAATCCAGACGCCCACTGGGGTGGCCAGAACAAGAGCTGTGGTGATTCCGACGAGGAGGATCCTTGTAACTGTTTATAGTAAGGGCAGCTCATCAGCGTCATGGTTTCCTTCCTCCCTCCATCTATTCACTGGAAGGAAGAACGATCCGCCTCCCTCCCCATTCTCCCACCCCTTCTTGACTCAGGCCTCTGGACCTCAAGCCTGTCAAGGCCGAGGCTGGCAAATGGAGTCCTCTCTGTTACACACAGTCACCTTCCTACCTCTGCATTGAGATGGGAAGCCCACTCCTTCCTGGCACAATGCTCTCTCGGTTCATACCAGAGCTTAGCCACTTGTGCATCCTAACTATGGCTTGACTCTCCGGTGTCCTGACCTTCATTTAGGCCATTTCTGTCACCTGGGATTCCTCTGCTCATCCAAATCTTAGCCTAGTCTGGTGCAGTGGCTCATGCCCATCGGAAGGCTGGCATGGACTGCCTGGTCTTGAATGTTGAGACTGCTTCTTATTAGCTGTACAACCAAGGGCAAGTGGTTTAACTTCTCTGGACCTCCCTCTCTGTGTCTATAAAGTGGGTGTGATAGCGATAAGACTTAACGCTATAAGAGTGTGAGGTGTGAGCCAGGCGTGGTGGCTCACGTCTGTCATCCCAGCACTTTGGGAGGCTGAGGAGAGAGGATTGCCTGAGCCCATGGGTTCCAACTTGGTGAGACCTTGTCTCCACAAGAAATAAAAAAATTAGCCAGGTGGGGGTGGTGTATGCCTGTGGTTTCAGCTACTTGGAAGACTGAGGCAGAAGGATGGCTTAGGCCCAACAGGTCGGGGCTGTGAGACTCTGACTCAAAAACAAAACAAAACAAAAAGGCTGGGCACAGTGGCTCACGTCTATAATCCCAGCAGGCTGAGGCTGCGGTGGCCATGAGCGTGCCACTGCACTCCAGCCTGGGCGACAGTGAGACTCCAACTAAAAAACAAACAAACAAAAACAACTTAGCTTATGTGCAAGGGCTACCTTCCCCACACAGCCTCTTCTGATCTCTTCTTCACCTCTCCCTCTGGGCTCCAAATACCCAGTAGGTGCTTGAGCAATACTTGTTGAATGAGTGAAGGAGGGAAGGAATGAATGAAGCATTCATTGCTTCTATTACTCATACTGACCCTCATTAGAGTCACCAAGTATCAGAGCACAGGTGGTCTTGGAACACCCAGCTGTGGTTCCAGCTACTTGGAAGGCTAAGGCAGAAGGATCGCCTGAGCCCAGCAGGTCAAGGCTGCAGTGACTGTGAGTGCCACTGCACTCCAGCCTGGGCAACAGAGTGAGACTCCCACTCAAAAAAAAAAAAAAAACAGAGAGAACACTTGGACACAGAGATATACAGAAAGAAGATGTGAAGTTATAGGCCACCATCTACAAGCCAAGGAGAGAGGCCCCAGGAAAAGCCAACTCTGCCCACATCTTGATCTAAGGCTTCCAGCTTCCAGAACTGCGACACGGTGCATGTTGTGTTCTTAAGCCCCCCCAGTCCCTCTGCCATCTGTGGGACTCAGTTATGGCAGTCAGCGCTGACTGATGCCTCTTCTGTGAGGTTTATGTGTAGAGTTATGCACATGGCGTAACTTCTCATACGGAAGACAGTCACTCACCCGCCCACACCTCCAGGTCACACTCCACACGCAGGGGAGGGCTTGGGGCCCGCTTTTTCTCCTTATGGGAAGGGTGCAAATGCTCACCCCGAAAAGGCTGTATCCACTTGGAAACTGAGGGGCCATGGGAGTTTGCACTTCAATGTTTAATGATAGCACATGTCTTCCTTGCACATTTTTATATCTGCTCACACCTTTGTTCGGCTGCAAATGACAAATGCATGGCTCTCTGGCTTCCCCCACTCAGCCCCTGTGTCTCCAGCTGACTCAGTGCTCTTCCATTCTGTCTCATCGCTCCAGCACTCTGGTGACACACACACACACCTCGACGCTTCCTAGGGTGCAGGCGGGGGCAAGGGATGGACGGGCGGATGGCGGTGGGTCCTAGGGTCATTGACCCGTTCCCTGGCCTGGCCTCCAGAGAGGCAAAGGGAGGCCCACATGACCGCCCTTTGCATTCTAGAGTATTCAAGCATTTTTCTTTTACTTTTTTTTTTAATTTTTATTTTTTTAGAGTTGGAGTCTCACTGTCGCCCAGACTGGAGTGCAGTGGCCGCTCCTGGTCACCGCAGCCTCGAACTGCTGGGCTCCAGCAATCCTTCTGCCTCAGCCTTCTGAGTAGCCGGAACTACAGGCGCGCGCTACCACGCCCGGCTAATTTTTTTTTGATGTATTGTAGAGATGAGGTCTCGCCTGCCCAGGTGGGTCTCGAACCCGCAGTCTCAGGCAATCCACTCACCTCAGCCTCCCAAAGGCGCGGGATTACAGGCTGAGCCACCGAGCCCGGCTTTCAAGCATTTTTCATACACAGATGCCACCTTGGTCAGCCATCAAAGGGGTCAAGGATTAGGCAGAGCAAGGCTATTATTTTCATCCTGAGGAGGAAACAGGCTTAGAAAGATTACGTGCTGTGCTCAGGGTCCCATAATGAGGATGGGATGAAAGCCTTCTTTTAAGTTTTATTTTTATTTTTTGCAAAAATGAGGTCTCGCTGTGTCGTTCAGGCCGGTCTTGAACTGGGCTCAAGCAATCCTCCCACCTCAGCCTCCCAAAGTACTGGAATTGCAGGCGTGAGCCATTGCACCTGGTCAAGGCCTTCTTTTAATCACACTCCTGTGTTCCCTCCACCCCACCAGGCTGCCTTGTGCAAACATCAAGAACCTTGCACCCTCAGCTGTCTTGTCATCAGCATTATAAGGTGACATAGTATGATCTCGGCAACAAACACTGTGTGGTGTTAACAATGCATCAGGCACTACTGCAAGTAAATGCTGTAAATGGATTCACACCTCACACTTTTTTTTTTTTTAGTCCGAGTCTCACGCTGTCACCAAGGCTGAAATGTAGTGGCATGCTCATGGCCACTGCAGCCTCAACTTGCTGGGCTCAGTTGTTCCTTCCACCTCAGCCTTACAAGTAGCTGGAACCACAGGCATGTACCACCATGCCTGGCTAATTTTTTAAAAATTTATTGTAGATACAAGGTCTCACCAAGTTGCCCAGGCTGGTCTCGAACCTCTGGACTCAGGCAATCCTCTTGTCTCGGCCTCCCAAAGTGCTGGAATTACAGGCATGCGCTACCACGCCCGGCTGATTTTTTGATTTATTGTAGAGATGAGGTCTCGCTGCCCAGGCGACCTTACACTCTTAAAGAATTAAGTCCTATCACTATCAAACCCGTTTTATAGATGCAGAGATGCAGAGGTGGAGGTCCAGAGAAGTTAAACCATTTGCCCTCAGTTGCACAGCTAGTAAGAAGCAGACTCAACATTCAAGCCCAGACAGTCCACGCCAGCCTTCCTCTCTTAGCTACCATGCCATGATCACCTCTCTTGAAGAGGTCTTTGTCTGGTCAGGACCCTGTATGGGCCAGGAGGGTTGTCACTGGCCATGTGGACTGAATATACTTGTTTCCCCTGATATTCATATTCTACCACACACCTCCTTTTGGACAAACTCACTCTCAAAGGCTAACTCCCCAGTCTCTCCCCAAGTTCGAAGCAGATGTACCCAAGTGCTCTAATACCTCAGACTTCTCAGTCTCTATGTGCCCACCTCTGAGTGCATCTAAAAGCCAAGGGAAGACCTTTGGGGTATAGGAGAGAAGGGAGAACTTTCTCTTCATACTCTGAAGTTTTGCTGAAAAAAAAAAAACTGACAAGGCAGATGAAGAGGAGAAAATGAATATAAAATTCATGAATGTACACTCACGTGTGCAGGAGTGATACACAAGATGAACTCAAAGAGTGGCCAGATGGTTGAAGCTTAAACACTGCCTTCCTAGGAGAGAGACATGTGTACCAGAGAGAGGGGAATCAGACATTAAGGAAAGGTGAGGGGTGGTACTGCCCAGGAACAAAGGTTGTCATATTATGCAGGTAAAATCCCCCAGGTAATCCTTTGAAGCTTAGAAGAATAGGTGAAAAGTCTGTCTGGACCTGGTGATGACTTCCAGTATCTTCTATAGTTTTTTTGCTTGTTGTTTTGGGTTTTTGTTTCGTTTTTGTGGAGACAAGGTCTTGCTATGTTGCCCAGGCTGGTCTTGAACTCCTGGGCTCAAGCAGTCTTCCTGCCCTAGCCTCCCAAAGTGCTGGGATTACAGGCATGAGCCACCACACCTGACCTCTTTTCTTCTAGTTGATCTTTCCAGGGAGGGAATCTTGAACTGCATTTCTTTTGGAAAGAAGCTTTCTTGGTCAGATAAGAAAATTTCAGGGAAAGCCACTCCCTGCACTTGAGGATAGGGGCTGGGGGACAAGACAAGGTTAAGAGGAACCCTGAGAATGAGAGGGAGAGGGTGAGAGGGGAAATAGGAGGGAGGGAACAGAGAGCAAGCTTGACTCAAATCCTGGCTATTTACTGATCGTTTGACCTCGAACAAATAACTCAACCTCCTTATTCCTGGGAGTCTCAATGTCCTCATCTGTAAATGAGGTGCCCTCCCAGGGTGGTTGTGAGGAGTGAATGAGATAAACGGGCCTGAGTCACCGTGAGTGGCCCCTAAATGCTACTGATATTACCACTGACAGGGGTCACGAAGCTGGTGCCAAGCAAAAGCTAGAAACACCCAAGCTCCTTCTGTCTGTGGCTGCTTCCTCATGTGGTCATTTGTGTCACGGAAGTTCTGCTGGCATCCCCCCGGATCCTCACTGTCCTAGAGGCCCTGTCACCTCTGGTGAGTGCAAATCATGAGCTGACATTGCTCCCATGAACTCCAGCAAATCTCTTCCTTGGATCAGCAGGCTTGGACACCCAATGGACCAGGAGGGGCCACAAAGACACACTCAGGCTGCTGGAAGCCCCAAGGAACTCAACCCACCTCGTCCTTCTCAGTAGCATGGAAGAGTCTGTTCTCAGCCGGGGACCAGATGGCCAGGGAGTAAGAAGGGGCGGGAAGCGCCAGCTACCACTCTTCCTGCTGCTGACCAGTATGGCCACTGTGCTGGGAGCAGCAAGAGAGAGAGACACCAAGAACGAACAACGCTTGCTGTAGGGACAGGAGCTCAGAAGCCCAGGGGCTCCAGAGTTTCATTCTGGGCACAGAGCACTCACAGGGGAAGCCAGGTAGTTCTGTCAGCCCAGGCTGCTGTCACAAAATACCACAGGCTGGGAGGCTTGAACAACAGACATTCTTCCCAGTCCTGGATACTGGGACATCCGAGGCCAGGGGCTTTGGCAGATTCGATGTCTGGTGACATCGTTTTCTGGTTCCTGGATTGCACTTTCACACTGTGTCTTCACACAGCAACCCCTATGTCCCTTCTTATAAGGACACTAATCCCCTCACAAGGGCCCCACCCTCATGCCCTCATCTAATCTTGGTCATGTCCCACAGATAGTCCCACTTCCTGGCACTATCAAAGCATGGGACAGAGTTTCTTTTTTATTTTTTTAGATGAGAAAATATAATTTATTTAAAGAATAAGTTAGAAAGAGAAAGAGGAGATTCACTTCCCCAAGGTAGGGGAGGGGGCCAAAGCCACGAAACATGGCAACGGTCATAGCTCAAAGAGCATTGGGTCATACCAGAGTCTAGCAAGGCAGTGGCCTGGGGGACTAGGGACTACACTGAATTTTATATTCATTTTCTCCTCTTAATCTGCCTTCTGTCAGTTGATTTTTTTTTCAGCCAAACTTCAGAGTATGAAGAGAAAGTTCTCCCTTCTCCCCTACACCCCAAAGGTCTTCCCTGGGCTTTTAGATGCTTTCAGAGGTGGGCACATAGAGACTGAGAAGTCTGAGGTATTAGAGCACTTGGGTACATCTGCTTCGAACTTGGGGAGAGACTGGGGAGTTAGCCTTTGAGAGTGAGTTTGTCCAAAAAGAGGTGTGTGGTAGAAGAACAGAGAGAGGATGGATTAAGGATGGAGTCTGGGTGGATGGCAGGGCTGTGGGAATTAATGGTGGGTGAAGAAGAGAAAGTCCACCACAGGACCATGGATGAACATCAGAGAGGTGTGGAGGGCATTGTTCTGGAAGTCAAGGAAGGTGCAAGTGCCAAGTCGCAGGGTGTGGTCATCAGGATCACATGTCAGCTTGATAGTTCAGCCCTCTTCAACAACATTTGGTTTTTGCTAGGACACATAATTCCTCTTCCCGTTTGTTTTGAATTCCTTTTCCTTTCTGATACAAAGTGAAAGGTAAGATTCTCTCCTAGCTCTGACTCTGACCACCTGGATCCACTCCTCCAATGGCAATCACTTTTGCCAGGTCCTTGTATATTCTTCCAGAAGTATTCTCTTCAGTTAATTCTTTGGCAAAGCAAAATTGTCAACTTATGTATCAGACCAACTGCTTTTGGAATTCTGTTCAAGTCCATGTACACAAAAACACCTCCAGTTCTGGTTTTTGTAGGTTTTGCATCATTCTTAATGTACTATTGCAACAGCAAGTTTTATATTGTTTTCCACCTTGGATAGGGTTGGTGGCTTGAAACAGAATGTTTCTTTCCCCTCTGAGAGTGCCACGAAGATCCTATTCTTGGCTTGAGGGCCCGCCCTTGCTTATAGCCCATTTGCAGAAGGAGAAGATTGACACATGTGAAAACCAATGAGCAATCAGTTACTAGCTCCTCCCTCTTTCTGAATTCACAAAAACAGCTCCCTTGGATTTGTTTTCCAGGTAAGTGCCCCTTTTACCCTGACAGCTTTCAACCTTCGAAGAAAGCTTCAACAGGCATGTTGCCAACCAAGAAACAGAGCATGGTTTCGCCATCATGGCAGGCACTGGGTCCTGCCATGTCTGCTTCAGGGGCCTCTCCACCTGGGTTCCTACCGCCAGCTCTGTGTTCTCTGTGTTCCTCACCTGGGCCCCTTCACTGAACATTCTGCCTGCAGGACAAGAGCCAATGTGCCGAGTAGCCCGGTTTTCACGTTTTACCTGTTGGGATATGTATGTTTTCACGTGGTTCAAAATTTTTAAAAACTTAAAGAGGCATAAAGTGAAAATCTCCACTCCTCTCCCTGTGTCCATCCCCAGTTTGCACCCCTTCCCTATGTACCCCAAGGTCACTACGTGTTCTAGTTTCTAGTTCCAGTGCCTTCTCCATGGACCCATGGTTAATCCTCCCGATAGATCCCACTACTCCTTCCTCTGACTTCTTGAGTTATTTTACTGGCACTTTGAAAAAGCCCCTATCAGCCGGGCTCGGTGGCTCAGCCTGTAATCCCACGCCTTTGGGAGGCTGAGGTGAGTGGACGGCCTGAGCCCGAGGGTTCGAGACCCGCCTGGGCAGCGAGACCTCATCTCTACAATAAAATAAAATAAAAAATTTGCCGGGCGTGGCAGCGCACGCCTGTAGTTCCAGCTACTCGGAAGGTTGAGGCTGCGGTGGCCGGGAGTGGCCACTGCACTCCAGTCTGGGGGACAGAGTGAGGCTCCGACTCGAAAAAAGAAAAAGAAAAAGCCCCTATCTAGTATATCCCATATTATATGTACCAGGGGTGCCAAAAATGTATACACATTTTAAGAGATGTGATCTATGTATGACTTTTTGAAGCTGAATTGAATGACGGTAGCAATGTGTACGATGATGTTCACTCAGAAGATGGCATTCATCAAATAAAGCTCACGTCACCAGGCAACAGGCAGGACAGTCCAAGAAAATGACAGGAACGTGGTTGCTGTTTGAGGAGCGCAAGACCATTTTGAAGTGATATTTGAAATTCGAGAACATTCTGGAAGGACAGTGACAGTGGAGGCGTGAGTATGCAACAGAACCTCCCATACGCCTGACAATTGCACGCATTCATGATGAGTTTGAGATGCGTGGTCCTGTGTGTGATGTGCACAAGAGAAGACCCAGGTGGCCTCTCCTGGCAATAAGTCCTGCAGTTGTCACCGTCATCAGAAGTGTCTGGATGCTGATGGGAACCACTGTGAGCACCTCTTGTCACTGCGGAAGTCAAACATGACTAGTATTCACTTTTTGTTGTTGGTATATATTGAGTATTACAATTTTAATGCCATTCTTTCCTTTCTTAAAATGTGTGTACATTTTTGGGGCACCTTCTGTACTTGTTTACTTGTGTGTCTCCAGAGTAGGGATCAGAAAACCTTACCTGATCAGACCAGATAGTAAATATTTAGGCTTTGGGGGCAAGAGGCAAAATTGAGGACATTATGTGTGTACTTGTGACACGAGAGACTAGGTTTCCATATAATTTCTCTTGATGAAATTCAAAATATAATAAGAATTGAGTCTAATGTTTTTGTAATACAGACTTAACTAAGGTGAAGAATGTCATTAATTTATGAACATTGAAATTTGAATTCCACATGTCAAAAATATTCTTTTGGTATTTAAAAAAATTCATTTTATTTTATTTATTTTTATTATTTTTTAACTTTTTTGAGTTGGAGTCTTACTCTATCACCCAGGCTGGAGTGCCGTGACACGCTCATGGCCACCATAGTCTTGATCTACTGGTCTCAGTTGATCCTTCTGCCTCAGTCTTCCAAGTAGCTGGAACCCACAGGTGCATGCCCCCACACCCGGCGAATTTTTTTTGGATTTATTGTAGAGACAAGGTCTCACCAAGTTGCCCAGGCTGATTTAGAATCCCTGGACTCAGGCAATCCTCTCGCCTTCACCTCCCAAAGTGCTGGGATTACAGGTGTGAGCCACTGTGCCTGACCACAAACCATTTTTTTGTACTGACTCCTGCCCTCTAAGATGCTATCATCCTCTCTGATTTTTAGCACCACCATGGCATCCTGCAAAATCTCAATACACATTTGTTTCGTGGCTCCATTCATCAACCACAAGGGTCTTATCCAGCAAGCAATGACAGCTTCACCACGGGTACTGAACCGAGAACTTTACGTTTGTTATCTTAGTAAGGTTCACCCAGCCTGGCGAGGCTGCAATGCTATTGTTCTTTTTTTTAAATTGTATTTTAAAGACGTGGGGTACAAGACAGGATTACATACAGGAGTGGTCTGTGTACAGGTGAAGTTTGGGCCTCCCATTGGTTCTCACTTCGCCTGGATTAGGTTCAAGTATCCTTATTGATGTTATGTGCCCCCTCCCCTGGCAGTGTCCTGCCACCGCCAATCCCTTTCTTGCAGGATTATGATAAATGTTCATGGTACGCTTATGAGTGAGAACATGTGACATTCAGTTCTTTGTTTCTGTGATAGATCACTGAGTATGATAGACTCTAAATCCACCCAAGTTGCTGTGAAGTCCATCATTTTGTCCTAATTTATGGCTGCATAATATTCCATTGTGTATATGTACCACATTTTGTAATTCCAGTCCACTTTCAATGGGCAGCATGGTTGGCTCCATGTTTTTGCTATTGTTAATGGCAGCACTGTTATTATTCTAATATGACAGATGAAGACGCAGAGGAACAAGGAACGCGCTTGTCCTCCGCAATGAAGCTAATTAAGTACAGAGCCTTGGCTGGTACCCGAGTCTGCCCACGGGCCAACCAGTGCCCAGACTGCTTTCAAAGGGAGCCGAGACCCAGAACTGGGAGCATCTTCTGGGAGCTCAGGACTCCCAGCATCAAGAGAGATGGTGTCTAGAAAGGAGGAGTCATCTGAGTACAGGCAGGAAGGGGAGGCCTTGCCATCAGTGGCATCTTCCAGAAGCTCTTGACCATGCAGTGACCCCAGGACGAGTGTGGCTCTTAACACCCCAATGGTCCAACAGGAGCAAGAGGAATCCAGTCATTTTGACAGACTTCCCATGAATCAGGTCAGCATGCTCCTTCACAACGTTTTATATCCTGATATAGGTAGGCAAGCTGCCAAATGCAGCCAAAAAGATGTAATACTGGAGTTTTTAAAATAATGGTGTGGGGCTGGGCGTGGGGGCTCACACCTGTCATCCTAGTACTCTGGGAGGCCAAGGCAAGAGGCCTGCCTGAGCCCAGGGGTTCGAGACTAACCTGGGCAACTTGATGAGACCTTGTCTCTACAATGAATAAAAAAATTAGCTGGTTGTAGTGGCACATGCCTGTAGTTCCAGCTACTTGGGAGGCTGAGGTGGAAGGATTGCCTGAGCCCAGCAGATCAAGGCTGTGGTAGCCTTTGAGTATACCACTGCACTCCAGCCTGGGTGACAGAGTAAGACTTCGACTTAAAAAAAATTAAAATAAGATAAGAGAAAATAAAATAAAACGATGATGTGGAAGACCATTTAGTAACATAGGAAAATGTTCTGACATGTTGCTAAGTAGAAAAAGCTGATCAGAAGAAGCGTGAAGACCACACCCCTGTTCCTATGTGAAAGCTTGTGTTCACAGGCACAGAGAAGGAAGGAAGAGGCGTGAGAGAGGGTTCACTGTGTGGCTCTCTGTGTGGTGGGGCTCTGGGGTTTTTTCTCCTTTGTGCCTATGTTGGGAGCCAGCCTTGGAGGCCTGCCTGATTGACAAAGTCCAGGTGTGCTGAGGACCCCCGGCCGCAAAGCGAGTCCAGGCAGCTGAGGCCCTTCTGTCTTCCGTCTTTGCTGTTTGGTACCACCGAAGAATTCTGTGCAGTCGTGGAAGAAGAAAATGGCATGTTTGTGCGAAGTACTCACAGCTCACCTGAGAATGTCATGGTTCATTTTTCCATTTCCCACTATGCCGCTTGGCCTTTTCTAACATATGCAAGGGTTAAACTCTGAAGCACATCAAGAATGCTTTCTTTCACTTGGTTATAAGTTACTAGATATTGTTTGAGTAAAAAATGATATAAGTATATTCACTCCTTATTTGATTTAGAATTATGCAGTTTAGTGTTTAGACATAAGGTTTTGTAGAAGCACAAGTTTATAGTAAGTG
>NW_007247832.1:1206735-1208622 GCF_000164805.1 Carlito syrichta
TCCCCGCCCTTTTTTTTTTTTTTTGAGTCAGGATCTCACTCTCTTGCCCAGGCTGGAGTGCAGTGGCACGACCATGGCCACTACAGCCTCGGCCAGCTGGGCTCAGGTGATCCTTACACCTCAGCCTCCTGAGTAGTTGGGACTACAGGAGTGCATCACTACACCCGGCTAATGTTTTGTTTTCTTGTAGAGACGAGTTCTCACTATGTTGCCCAGACTGGGCTTGAACTCTTAGGCTCAAACAATTCTTTCACCTCTCCCTCTCCAAGTGCTGGAATTACAGGTATCAGCCACTGCGTAAGGCCAGAGTCCATTTTGTTTTCTTCTAAAATGTGTACACTTTTTGTTTTTGTTTTAGAGAGTCTTATTCTGTGGCCCAGGCTGGAGTTCAGTGGTGCAATCATAGCTCACTGCAGCCTCGAACTCCTGGGTGAAAGGTACCTATAGAAACCTAGAAGAAACTTAGCTTATTCTTAGTCTTTTTGTCTCAGTGTAGTGATAAGCAAACATTCAGACATTTTACTGCAGGACAAACTGCAGTCTATCCCATCCCTCTAGGCAAATCTCCTTCAGATACGAGATCCGGACAGCCCAAATGACCACCCCACCTTTGGTCAAGGAATTTGTGAATTGCAAATGTCTAACGTCTCTTACGGGAAATCCCCCTCAAGTTAACCTAATCAACCCTCTGTGAACTACGTGACACAGACAAGCCCCACCATGGCAGCAATCATGTGACTAACCCACCCATCTGCCTGCTGTCCATCACCTGACATAATCAGTCCCTGCGCATGCCTGCCCTTTTGTGATGACGTGGAAGCAGACCACCACCCAATCACCTTAATGATCTCCCCCCATCAAGGGGAATGGTTGAAAGGACTCAACCACCACAAGCGACCGGGGGCCATTGCCTTGCTAGAGTCTGGTGTGGCCATGTGCTCTTTGAGCCATGGCTGTCGCCATGCTTCCTGGCTTTAGTCCCCCTCCCCTGCCTTGGGGAGGTGAATCTTCTCTTTTCCTTCTCTTTCTCTCTCTAATTTACTTTTAAACAAACTTTTCTTTCTTAACTTTTTTGTGTGTCGCAATTCTTTGCAATCAACTCAGATCTCTGGGCACGCACCTCTGTGCGCCTCCCTGTGTCTCTCTCTTGACCCTCACCCGGTCCGTCCGTACCCTAACACTGGGATCAAGCAATCCTCTCACCACAGCCTCCCAAGTGGCTGGCACTACAGGCACATGCCACCACACCCAGCTAATTTTTTTTTTTAGAGACAGTCTTGCTATGTTGCCCAGGCTGGTCTTGAATTCCTGGGCACAAGCAATCCTCCTATTTTTGCCTCCCAAAATGCAGACAATACAGGCTTGAGCCACCATACCTAGCCAAGCAGCCCTGTTGAGGCAAAAATTTGACTTTTTTTTGTTTTGTTTGTTTTTTGTTTATGAGTCAGAGTCTCACTCTGTCACCCACTCTTACTCTGTCAGGCTGAAGTGCAGTGGCACAATCACGGTCACCACAGCCTCAACCTGCTGGGCTCAGGTGATCTTTTTGACTCAGCCTTCTAAGTAGCGGAACTACAGGCACATGACACCACGCCCGGCTGGTTTTTTGGATGTTGTAGAGACAAGGTCTTGCCAAGTTGCCCAGGCTGGTCTTGAACTCCTGAGTTCAGGCAATCATCTTGCCTCCGCCTTCCAAAGTGTGGGGATTACAGGTGTGAACCACCATTCCCAGCTACCACTTCTGGCCTTGTTTTTTGCCAAAGGGCATTTTGTTAGGATTCAATACAGGGCGAAAGAAAAGCCCAGCATGGTGGCTCACACCTGCAATCCCAGCACTTTGGGAGGTGGAGGTGAGAGGATTGCCTGAGCCCACAGGTTCAAGACCAG
>NW_007247832.1:1208860-1222007 GCF_000164805.1 Carlito syrichta
CACGTCTGGCCACCGCAGCCTCGACCTGCTGGGCTCCAGCAATCCTTCCGCCTCAGCCTTCCAAGTAGCTGGAACTACAGGCGCATGCTACCATGCCCGGCTAATTTTTTTTTATTTATTTATTGTCGAGATGAGGTCTTGCCAAGTTGCTCAGGCTGGTCTCGAACCCATGGGCTCAGGCAATCCACTTACCTCAGCCTCCCAAAGCGCAGGATTACAGGCTGAGCCACCGAGCCTGGTGCAAGATGGCTTCTTCAGCCCCAAACAGATGCTGGGCAGAAGCTCCTCAGATAATTGAAGTTTGGCAATATAGTTGGACATAAGGGGTATGACTCTTAAGTGACTGGTTTTCTTTTTTAAACAAGCACTTCAAGACTCTTATATCTGATTGAGATTTGTCCTTCAAAGCAATTCCGGGGAAGTGGGACACTTTTTCCAAAAATGAAAGATGATGGAATTCTCCAAAGTGTTTTTTGAAGTTCTTCTTTCATAATTGCTCTCTGGACCAGCTTACAACCCGTGTGATGAAACCGGTCTCCTTACTTTATTTTATTTTTATTTATTTATTTAAGGTGAGAAAGTAGGATTTACTGAGAAGACAGAAGAGCTCCCAAAGTGGGAGGGAACCTGAAGGAGTTGCCCTTCTTATTTTACATTCATGCCAGATTTACAATCGAAATGACATTCACCTATCTGGGAATAAAATAAAGTTACATTCCCATTCCTATGTTACACCAAAGTGAAGAGCAAATGGGCAAAACATTAAACATTTAAAAAATGAAAACATGAACATGTGAAAAGAAATTGTGAGAGAAAGTTGTTTTAGTAATCTCAGAAAAAGGAAGCTTTAAAGAATGACACAGACATATGTATCAGCCAGGGTTGTCCAAAGAAACAGAACCACCAGAAGCTCTACCTGTCTGTCTGTCTATCTATCCATCCTATCATCTATCATTTAGCTATCCGTCTATTATCTATCTATCATCTCTTTCTCTCTCTCTCTCTCTCGCTATCATCTATCAATCCATCTATCTATTGATATATCAGAGTGGGGGAGAATGGAGATTCAGATAAGCGTTGATGCTGCAGACCTGAATCAGAAGTTTGGAAGTTCAAACAGTTTTCATGTTGCAGTCTTGAGAATTCCTTCTTCCTTCAGAAACTTCAGTTTTGTTCTTAAGGCCTTCAGTGGATTGGATGAAGCCCACCCATGTTACAGAGGATTCTCTGCTTTAATCAAAGTCTATTGACATAAATGTTAACTATACCTAAATAAAAACCTTCAGAAGTTGGCACAGTGGCTTACACCTGTAATCCCAGCACTTTGGGAGGCCAAAGAGGGAAGATCGCTTGAGCCCAGGAATTCAAGACCATCCTGGGCAACATAGTGCAACCTTTTCTCTACAAAAAGTACAAAAAAATTAGCTGGGCGTGGCAGGGTGTGCCTGCAGCTCCAGCTACTGGGAAGGCCAAGGCTTCCATGAACTGCGATGGTGCCACTGCATTCCAGCTTGGGCAACAGAGTGAGACCTTGTCTCTAAATAAATAAATAAACAAATAAAAAAGAAACAAGATACTTTCAGAGCCCCATGTAGACTAACAGCTGACTGAACAACTGGTGCCATAGCCTAACCCAGTTGACACTTTTGAAAGATGATAGATGATTTGTTTTCATAAAATGGAAAGAAGTCTGCTAACGTGACTAAAAGCACATACAAGGAAGCAGATGTGACCAAAAGCTGGTTAAAAAGGTTGGCTTGATGATAATCACGTCATCTTAGAAGAAATAAAACTTAGAAATAAGGAAGCTGAAGCCCTCTGATCAAATAGCAACAAGTACTTATTTCAACCTTATTTGGACCAAAACTGCTTAGGCGAGAGATTGTGACTCTGCAGTCCTTGGCTAATGAGAAACTGGGGGAGGGGCCTGCATACTAGGAATAAACTGCTAGCTGTAACTGCTCTGGGGGTCCCTGCCCACCAGACACCTGATCTTGCAAGACTGTCATTAAAGTCTCGCTTCTTGTTGCACTCCACTCCACGTCTCTATGTCCATCCTTTGATTTTTTTTTTTTAGTTGGAGTCTCACTCTGTCTCCCAGGCTGGAGTGCAGCAGCATACTCATGGCCACCCCAGTGTCAACCTGCTGGGCTCAGGGAATCCTTCCGCCTCAGCCTTCCAAGTAGCCAGAACTACAGGTGCACACTACCACGCCCGGCTAATTTTTTTTTTTTTTTTTTCTGAGTTGGAATCTCACTCCGTCGCCAGGCTGGAGTGCAGTGGCACACTCACAGACATGCCAGTGTCGACCTGCTGGGCTCTGGCAATCCTTCCTCCTCAGCCTTCCAAGTAGCCGGAACTACAGGTGCGCACTACCACACCTGGCTAATTTTTGATTTATTGTAGAGATGAGGTCTCGCCAATTTGCCTGGGCTGGTCTCGAACCCGTGGGCTCAAGCAATCCACTCACCTCAGCTTCCCAAAGTGCTGGAATTACAGACTGAGCCACCGAACCTGGCCCATCCTTTGATTTTGGACGGTGAGTTTGTTTCTCACACACATAAATTTCACTACCACAACACAGACGTTGTACCACACAGCCAAGACAGAGACATCTGACTACAGATACAGAAGGGCCCACAGCCCTGCAGCCCCAGCCTTTGCATCCTAGTGACCTTGCTCTTGGTACATCTGCTGGTTCAATGGCCTCTGTCCTTCTGAACAGTCGTTTGAAATGAACCAAGAATTTGAAAAGCTGCCTGTTCTAAAGCTGTTTTTAAAGAGGCATTCAAAATAGGCCATCAGTAGGCTGAAACTAGAGGCTGACACTCCTTGGAACCCCGTGATTGACAGGTTGACGGGTTTGGCACATGGAGATGCTTATTGCACATCTTCTTCCTGGCTGAGTTTTTGTCTTGGTGAATTTTTTGAATGAGAAACCTCTATGTTAGTCCAGATATTACTTTGTATTTGATATTGCCTTTTTACAGTCCTTAAAATTCTTTTCTTTTCAAAATTATGTCTCTGATTAACTGAATTTTTAAACTTTTTTTTTTTTTGAGTCAAGGTTTCTCTCTGTCACCCAGGCTGGAGTGCAGTGGCAAGATCGTGGCTCATCACAGCCTCAACCTCCTGGGCTGAGGCGATCCTTCCACCGCATTCTCCCAAGTTGCTGGAACTACAGGTGCATGCCACAATGCCTGGCTATCTTTAAAAATTTATTGTAGAGATGATATCTTGCCATGTTGCCCAGGCTGGTCTTGAACTCCTGGGCTCAGGCAATCCTCATGCCTCAGCCTCCAGAAGTGCTGGGATTATAGGTGTGAGGCACTATGTCCAGCCAAAGGCTTTTAAATGAGAAAAAGTCCTGGTTTGAGTGGCTTTCCTTTGCAATACAGGAGCATTTGGGAGTTTTCATTGACTATTGCTACATTTTTTTTTTTTGAAGTCTCAGTCTGTCTTCCAGGCTGGAGTGCGGTGGCACGTTCATGGCCACCGCAGCCTCAACCTGCTGGGCTCAGACGATTCTTCTGCCTCTCCCTTCCAAGTAGTTGGAACCACAGCGAATGCCACCATGCCCGGCTAATTTTTTGATTTATTGTAGAGATGAGATCTCGCCAAGTTGTCCAGGCTGGTCTCGAACCTTTGTACTCAGGCAGTCCTCTCGTCTCCACCTCCCAAAGTGCTGGGATTACAGTCATGAGCCACGTAATGCCAGGCTGCTACAAATGTTAAAAGAACTTAGCAAAACAATAGTGAATACGGAAATGATCCTCAAAACTTCTGAGAGGCTGGTTAGTAAATCTTATCTTTTTCTTTTCTTTTCTTTTTCATGTCAGGGTCTCACTCCATCTCCCAGGCAGGAGTGTAGTGGCACGATCATGGCTCACCACAACCTTAACCTCTTGACCTCAGGTGATCCTCCTGCCTCAGCCTGAGTAGCTGGGCTTATAGACACATGCCACCACACCCAGCTAATTTTTTTATTTTTTGGTAGAGATGAGGTCTCACTATGTTGCCCAGGTTGGTCTCGACATCCTGGGCTCAAGCGATCCTCCTGCCTCAACCTCTAGAGTAGCTGGAACTACAGTCACACATCATCATTCCTAGCTTACTTATTTATTTGCTTGTTTGTTTGTTTATTTATTGAGTTGGAATCTCACTCTGTTGCCCAGGCTGGAGTGTAGTGGCACACTCTCAGCCACTGCAGCCTCGACCTGCTGGGCTCAGGCGATCCTTCCGCCTCAGCCTTCCAAGTAGTTGGAATTACAGGCATGCGCCACCATGACCAGCTAATTTTTTTTATTTATTGTAGAGACGAGGTCTTGTCAAGTTGCCCAAGCTGGTCTGGAACCTGCGCGCTCAGGCAATCCTCTCATCTCGACTTCCCAAAGTGCTGGAATTACAGGCATGAGCCACCGTGCCCAGCCTGTTTATTTATAGAGACAAGGTCTCACTATGTTGCCCAGGCGGGCCTAGTCTTGTCTTTATGAGGCTGGTTTGCATGTCTTCTCCAAGAAGTTTGGACACTTCCTATGGACCGAAGCATATGCTGATCTTTAAAAGCATCCAACTTCTCTCATGAAAGTCTGAAGAAGGAACAGCTGGTGACTCACACTTAACAGATGGGAAAAAAGTGGGAAAAGCCAGGCTGACCAAGAGCCCACAGAACTGACCAACGGCCCACAGAACTGACCAGCCCAGGCCTAAAATGTAGGAGACTCTTACGCCACCCGAGTGATACCTATTTTTTCTAGTTCTGATGTCTCAAGGTGGGCAAACCTATGCAAACCTACTTTTAAAGTCCAAGGAAGTGGACAGGCTGACTTATCCAGTTTCTCAGGAAGAAACATTTAATAGGAACTTACAGCCATATCGCTGTCTCAGGGGGTGGTGAGACAAGATGGTGGATCCCCACGCCACCGGCCCACGGGCTTAGGGCCTATATACCATAGGGAAGGGGTGACTCAGAGGGGTTATGTAGGACAATCAAAGGACAATAAACACCAAGGTTGTCTGACCTAAGGGCAAGATTTATGGTGCATACCTTCTCTTACATAAGGAGCAACAGAGAACGGGACAGCTCAGAGTCCGTCCCAGACCTGGGTGTAGTCAGAAGCTAACATGGCAGAATAGTAACATCCAAGATGGCGCTGCTTCAGCCTCCACATCTGAGTTGTCGCCTGATTGGATGATGGATTCTTCCCAAAAAACCTCCAGCAGAAAGCTTTTACAAGTCTTCATCTCTGGGGCAAAACAATAGCAGCAGTTTGGTTTTGTGAAAACAAGGTGGGAATTTATTATATGGTTGTCTTTCTTTCTGAGAAAAACGTTGGATGACTTAGTTCTGTGAAGTCTGATTTTCTCTTTTGGCGACTTAGTTTCACAGAGGAAGGACTTCAGTGGAGTTAGTATTGACTGGGGGGAAAAATAACAAAACCAGTTAAGAAAGAGAAGTACCCGAAATGTTCCAAAAACAACAGAAAAGAAAAATGGACTGTGGTCAGTGCTGAGGACACTTTCTTGCCGAGTGATGCCTATTCGCTGCGAAGGTTATGAATTTGAGAAAAGGGTTTCGTCTGCAGAGTTAGAAATCACCTTGAAGGCAGATCACCATAAGCATCTGTGATGCTAAGGCTATCAGGAGCTTGTTGGGTGAGTGTGCATGCATATGTGTGCACGTGTGGATATATGTACACACGAGAGAGCGCCTGCCTTTCTCATTTCCCAGCACCTTTCACCCCCTGGGAGAAGGCTGTGAATATATCAATATATGCAGTACGCCGGGCATGATAGCTCACGCCTGTAATCCCAACACTTTGGGAGGCTGAGATGGGAGGATTATTTGAGCCCAAGAGTTCAAAACTGACCCGGGCAACATAGTGAGACCTCGTCACTGCAAAAACAATGAAAAATAAATTAGCCAGGTGTGGTGGAGAGTGCCTCTAGTCCCAGCTACACAGGAGGCTGAGGAGGAAGGATCGCCTGAACCCAGGAGGTTGAGGCTACAGTGAACTGTGATTGTGTCACTGCACTCCAGATTGGGCAACAGAGACAACAGAGACCCTGACTCAAAAAAAAAAAAAAAAAAAAAATATATATATATATATATGCAGTATAATTTGATGATATTGGCTGATCCCCCTTCCACCCTTCCTCACCATGTAAGGTCTTGATCTGAAAGCCACATAGGGTGGCTGATGAGAGAATTGGGGAAGAGAATGTCTTGCCTGTGCTGTTTGGCTTAGCTGAAAGCCTCTCATTCAGTCTCTCCCTGTCTGTCTGTCTCTCTCCCTCTCTCTCTGTTATCCCAGGGATAAAAAAGATTTTGACTGAGCCTTTCATCAGCTCCCAGGCTGTAATGATGTACAAACAAGTCCTCTGAAATGCCCGCCTCTGGGTTTGCTCTGAGCACCAGCATTAGCAGGGATCTGTGTGTCCTTCACCGAGGGGGACATACTTATCAGAGAAACCCCTCAGGGGGGGCAGGCAGATCTAAGTAATATTCAGAAAAGCCAGTGAGAAGGAAGTTGCCCTGGAAGGGAAGACAAGGAATGAAAATTGTTAGGGACAGTGTTCAGTCTTACAAGCCAGGGGTGGCGGGACGGTGTCCAGCTGACAGAGGGACCAGGGAGCCAGGGGTCCTGGAGCTGTCAGCGATGGAAGCAGGAGTTGGGGGTTCTGGTCACTCTGAATCAGGAAACTGGTTGCTTTTGCAGTTTCATTAAGGTCTGGAAGAAAAAGTTGTTTGATCTTTTTACCATTGACAGTTTCCAGATATTCTCAACGTGTATCTGTGAGCCCCAATCCCAGACATTCTGATTCACTAACTGAGCTTTTATTGTTTTAGTTGGGGTCTCACTCTGTCACCCAGGTTGGAGTGCAGTGGTGTGATCATGACTCACAGCAGCCTCAGCCTCTTGGGCTCAGGTGATCTTCCCAGCCTCAAGCAGCTGGGATTACAGGCGTGTACCCCCATGCCTGGCTAATTTTTTGATTTTTTGTAGAGACTTCTCACTATGTTATCCAGGTTGGTCTTGAACTTCTGGGTTCAAGCGATCCTCTTGCCTGGCTTCCCAAATTGCTGGAATTACAGACGTGAACCATTGCGACTGCCTAAGATGACCTCTTGAATGACTCCTGTTATCTTCCTATCTTGTGTGTGTGTGTGTGTGTGTGTGTGTGTGTGTGTGTGTACGCACGTGTGTGTGTTTTCAGTTGGGGTCTCACTCCGTCACCCAGGCTGGAGTGCAGCGACACACTCATAGTAATTACAGTCTTGACCTGTTGGGTTCAGGTGATCCTTCTACCTTGGCTTCCTGAGTAGCTGGGACTACGGGTGTTCCACACTGGCTAGTCAACAATTTTTTTTTTTGTCACGATGAGTTCTTTCCATGTTGCCCAGGCTGGTCTTGAACTCCTGGGCTCAAACAGTCCTCCCATCTCAGCCTCTCAAAGTGCTGGGATTACAACTGTGAGCCACTGTGCCCAGCCTATCTGTACTTTATGGCTCTACCATGTGTTTGGACAAAAGTTTCACAAACTGACCATCACGCAGACATAATCATATAGGACTATACACTGGTGTCGGTGAATCCCTTCCAAGAGGGTCTGTTTGCATCTGGCACTGGGCTGCTTCCTACTGGGAAAAGTCTTGTCAAGGCTGTGCCAATGTCATTTTTCTTTTCTTTCTTTCTTTTTATTTTTTTTTTTTGAGTTGGAGTTTCACTCTGTCACCCAGGCTAGAGTGCATTGGCAGATTCACGGCTACTCTACCTGTTGGGCTCAGGCGATACTCTGTTGGGCTCACGGATACTCTACCTGTTGGGCTCAGGCGATCTTTCCACCTCAGCCTTTCAAGTAGTTGGAACTACAGCTGTGTGCCACTATGCCTGGCTAATTTTTTGATTAGTTGTTGGTCTCGAACCCCTAGGCTCAGGCAATTCTCTCCCCTCTGCCTCCCAAAGTGCTGGGATTACAAGCTTGAGCCACCGCGCCCGGCCTGTCATTTTTCAAAATATCTCACCTGATGCTTTTTCTTGCCTTGTATTGCTGTGGGCTCTGCCTACCAACACACCACTGGCATCAGGATGACACAGGACAGTGGTTGGAGGTTCTGTAGGGTGGGTAGCCAGGCATGAAAGCCAGTGTGGCCGGGCACGCCTGTAGTCCCAGCTACTTGGGAGGTTGAGGCAGAAGGATTGCCTGAGCCCAGGAGTTGGAGGCTGCAGTGAGCTGTGATCATGCCACTTCACTCCAGCCTGGGTGACAGCTGGAGACTGAAAGCAGGTTAGTGGATCCAGTAAACGCTGGACTCAACAAGCCCATGCCCATGTGGGCTAGAGACAGGGCAGGTGTATGGTCTGCAATGGGGCATTGTCAGGTACAACAGGTGAGCACGGGCAAGGGAGGGTCAGGTAGGCCAGTGACAGAGCACATGGGGTGGGAAGTCCAAGGTTAGCAGAGAAGGGCCCTGTGCAGACCAGGAATAGACACCGAGGGGCAGATGGCGCCAGCCCGGTTCGCTAAGGGCCCAGGGGCTGCAGGGTTGAAAATATGAGTTTGAGAAGAAGAAAGAGCCTCTAGCACCTCAAAGTGTCTCAATAAGGGAGTTGTGGCCGGGCGTGGTGCCTGCAATCCCAGCACTTTGGGAGACCGAGGCAGGAGGTTTGCTTGAGCCCAGGAGGTCGAGACCAGCCTGGGCAGCATAACGAGACTTTGTCTCCGCAAAAAATAAAAAAAGTAGCCAGGCATGGTGATGTGTGCCTGTAGTCCCAGCTACTTGGGAGGCTGAGCCTGAAGGATTGCCTGAGCCCAGGAGGTCAAGGCTGTGGTGAGTGGTGAGCATACACTCTAGCCTGGGCAACAGAGTGAGACATGGACTCAAAAAAAAGAGGGGATAGGGAGGTGCCCCTTGCCCAGTCTAGGAAGGGATACCTCCCATAGTGATGGGAACCATTAGCAATGATGAGGTGGGGGCAAGGCGGGAGAAGGCATGTCCAGGGAGGATCTGCCAAGTGGGGACAGGGACCAGGGGCCCAGCTCGTAGCTAAAGGGTGGCATGGATACAGCGGACAGACCAATATCAGGAGAATTGGGCCTTACTCAAGGAAGGATTTTCTTTTCTCTCTTTCTTTCTTTTCCTTTTTGTGTGTCAGGGTCTCCCTCTATCCCCCAGGCTGGAGGGCAGTGGCACGATCATGGCTCACCGCAGCTTCCAACTCCTGGGCTCAAGTGATCCTTCTGCTTCAGCCACCCGAGTAGCTGGGACTACAGGCATGTGTAACCACATCAGCTACTTTTTGATGTTTTGTCTCACTGTGCTGTCCAGGCTGGTCTCAACTCCTGGGCTCAAAGGATCTTCCTTTCTGGGTCTCCCAAAGTACTGAGATTACAGGTGTGAGTCATTGTGCCTGGCCACAAAGAAGGATTTTAAGACACTGGAAGAAACATCCTCAGCCAAATTCACCATGTGCAGAGCACACAGCAGATCGGCTGCACACACTGGTTGGATTAAACCCATTGGTCAGTTGTCAGGAAAACACATCCCTCAGGTCTCTCTGCTGGAGGCTCTTTTTCACTTGACTTTTTGAGATGGAGTCTTGCTGTGTTGCCCAGGTTGGAGTGGGAAGAGGTGTGATCATAGCTCACTGCAACCTTGACCTTTTGGGTCAAGGGATCCTCCCACTTCAGCCTTCCAAGTAGCTGAAACTACAGGCACACACCACCATGCCCGGCTAATTTTTTTATTTATTGTGGAGATGAGGTCTCACCAAATTGCCAGGGCTGGTCTTGAACCCGTAGTCAATCCTCTCACCTCGACCTCCCAAAGTGCTGGGATTATAGGTGTGAGCCACCTCGCCTGGCCTCTGTACATTTTTTGTAGAGACGGGGTTTTGCTGTGTTCCCCAGGCTGGTCTTGAACCCCTAGCCTCAAGCCACCTTCCTGCCTCGGACTCCCAAAGTCCTGGGTTTACAGTTGTGGGTCACTGCACCCAGCCCACTTGACTCTTTTTTCCCTCCCAAGCTGAAAAATTTGGGTTTGGAGAAAACCAGTGATTTTGGGGAAAGGAAGTAATTTTTCCTGGTTGCAGTCTGTTGTGTGAAGTCCTCACACCAGGCAGAGATGGGTAGAACCTTGTAGTTTCCTCACAGGATTTCTGTGACGTCCCTTCCCCTACAATTGCCCTTCCTGTCAGTTCTATTAACCTGAGTATCAGTGTTTATCAGTTTACTCTCCCAGCACCCAAACAGGGAGAGTCAGGGCAGGCAGGGACCCTTCACCCTGGGACAACACAGCTGGGTGAGTGCAGAGGCTCAGTCCGTCTGTTTGCAGGGAGGCTGATAGTCAGGAGTAATTTTGGCTGCAGGTAATAGCAGCTCCAAAATAAAAGTGGCTTAAAGGCCAGGCATGGTGGCATGCACCTGCAGTCCCAGCTACGCGGGAGGCTGAGACTGGAGGATCACCTGAGCCCAGGAGATTGAGGCTGTGGTGAGCTGTGACCATGCACTCCAGCAACAGAGTAAGACCCCGACTCAAAAAAAAAAGTGGCTTAAGCAAGATAGACGTTTTTCTCTCCCATAAGAAAGCCCAGATTTGAAAATCTATGTCCACACAATAACTTGGATGTGGTTGTTGATGGCAGCTTTATTCATAGTTGCCAACCCTTGGTGGCAATCAAGATGTCCTTCCGTAGGGAATGATAAACACATTGTGGTCCATGTAGACAGTGGAACATTCCTCAGCAGTGATAAGCAATGAGCTGTCGAGCCACGAAGAGTCACGGAAGAGACTTGAACATAGCTGCGAAGTGGAACAATCCAATCTGAGAAGGCCACACGCTGTGCTGCTCCAAGCATGGTACATTCTGGAAAAGACAAAACTACAGAGACAGTTAAAAAAAATCAGTGTCCATCAGGGGCTGAGGGAGGGAGGGATGAACAGGAGGATCACAGGAAATTTTAGAGTGGCAAGTATTCTGTGTGATATGATAGCAGAGGATACATGTTACCATAGTGTGTCAAAACCAGCAGAATGCCAGGCAAAACCAGCAGAATGCCAGGCCTGGTGGCCACACCTATAATCCCAGCACTATGGGAAGCAGAGGCAAGAGGATTGCCTGAGACCAGAGATTTGAGACCAACCTGGACAACATGGCGAGTCCTCACCTCTAAAATAAATTTAAAAATTAGCTGGTCATGGTGGTGCATGCCTGTAATTCCAGCTACATGGGAGGCTGAGGCAGAAGGATCACCTGAGCCCAGCAGGTCGAGGCTGCGGTGGCTGTGAACGTGCCACCGCACTCCAGCCTGGGTGACAGAGTGAGACTCTGACTCAAAAATAAACAAAAAACAAAACAAAACAGTAGAATGTGCAACCACCAAGAGTGAACCCCAATGTCAACTGTGGATTTTAGATAATAACAATGTATTAATGTTAGCTTATCCATTGTAACAAATGCACCACACTAATGCAAGATGCTAGTACAATGTCTCCTACATACAAACCTTCAACTTGCAAACTTTCAAAGATGTGAATGTGCATTTGTATGTCCAATCACATAAATTAGTTCACATGTCTGGTGTACATTGTCATGGGCTGTGCTGTAAGATTAAAAATGTTTTCTTTGACCAGGCTCAGTGGCTCAGCCTATAATCCTAGCATTTTGGGAGGCCGAGGTGAGTCGACTGCTTGAGCCCGTGGGTTCAGAACCAGCCTGGGCAAGTTGGCAAGACCTCATCTCTACAATAAATCAAAAATTAGCTGGGCATGGTAGCACGTGCCTGTAGCTCCGGCTACTTGGAAGGTTGAGGCAGAAGGATCATGAGAACCCAGCAGGTTACGTCAGGGTGGTCGTGAGCGTGCCACTGCACTCCAGCCTGGGTGACAGAGTGAGACTCCAACTCAAAGAAAAAAATGTTTTATTTTTTGTGTTTTTTTAATGTATTACTTGCATGAACCACATTACAAACCTATTACAGTACAGCATCATATAGCTAATTGTGTCCATTGGGTACCTAGGCTAACTTTGTTGGGCTACAACAAATTGGATTTATGAATGCACTTTTGGAATTGTTTGTATGTAGGGGACTTCCTGTAATAGGGGAAACTTTTTTGGGTGGAGGGGTCGACGAGGCAGTATACAGGAGCTCTCTTTATTTTCACTCAGCTTTTTGGTTAATCTAAAACTGCTCAAAAACAATAAAGTTTATTAATAATATATATATTTAAAAGTCCAGGATAGGCTTTCCAGGGTTAGAACTCCACGGTGGTCTGAGACCCAGGACCTGTTTTACCAACTAGTGTATGGCCCCCCACCGCCATTGTCAAGGTCCCCTCGTGGCCCAGGATGGCTGCTGGAGTACCAGCCATCTAAGTTCCAGGAAGCAGGAAGGAGTATCCCAGACATCCCAGCTTTCATTTGTTGACCTCTCAGAAGTCCTACCCAGCACTCATGTTTATATCTCAGAAGTCACATGGCCCCACCTAGCTGCAAGGGAAGCTGGGAAATGTGGATTTCTCTGGAGGATATCGCCACCCTGATGATCTTGGTGTTCTCTCCCTAAGGACACATGGGAGAAGTGGATACCAGGCAGCAACTAGCTGTCCCTGACTCAGGAATCCACCATCATTCTTGAAGTCTCAGGGTTTGGTCTTTTTTTTTTTTTGAGCAGGAATCACTCTGTTCACCCAGGCTGAAATGCAGTGGCATGCTCATGGCCACCACAGCCTGGATCTGTTGGACTCAGGCGATGCTTCTGCCTCAACCTTCCAAGTAGCTGGAACTACAGGTGTGAGCCACCATGCCCTGCTAATTTTATGATTTATCATAGAGGTGAGGTCTCACCATGTTGCTCAGGCTGGTCTTGAACGCCTGGGCTCAGGCCATCCTCTCACCTCCATTTCCCAAAGTGCTAGGATGACAGCCTACTGTGCCCAGCTGGTTTGGTCTTTTATTTATTTATTAAAGATGAGATTTTGCCAAGTTGCCCAGGCTGGCCTCGAACCCATGGGCTCAGGCAATCCTCTCACCTCGGCCTCTCAAAATGCTAGGATTATAGGCATGAGCCACCATGCCCTGGTTTGGTTTTTTTTATTTTTATTTTTTTTTGAGTTGGAGTCTCACTCTGTCACCCAGACTGGAGT